>NC_041396.2:150301745-150601745 GCF_900747795.2 Erpetoichthys calabaricus
CAGCCCAGGCTGCTATGACTAGATGGAACACATAAAAACTATGGACTGAAAAAAATAGCAGCAACTAAACCCTCCTATTGGTAATTTTTTGGAAATCGTTAACACAAAAGGGACTTTCCAAAAAAAGGATAAAAGGAACTTTAGTTTGAAACTAGATTGGATGCAATTTTGTTATTGATTGCATGAGGGTTTTGGTTTGGAGAATTGGGTAAATTTCATTCTTTGCCCAAGTCTGGAATCAATTTAATGGCAGTAATTTTTTATTCTCCACTACCAATTACTGCTGTTATAGTAGCAAAAAGTACTTACAAGGCTAAAAGCAATTTCTTTGCCTTTGTTAAAGCTATTTAGTGAAGTAGTATTTAAAGAAAGGAACAGTTGGGATAAGGTTCAGGCTCAGCCAGTAGTTCCATGTGCAGTTTCTCTGTGGGTGAGCACTGTTAATCATTCGGCAGGTACCTGAAGAATGTTATGCACTGCGGTCCCACAACCTTAGAGGTTTAACAAGCACTCGACACCAATGCTGGAACCTCAGCAGTCTTTATTAGCACTCTGTAACATTAATTGAGAGCAATAACAAGCAGAACTGTCCTAAATGAATACTAATTGTTTAGTTTATGCTGCACACCAGGCTGATAGAACATCTGCAGCATCTTATTGCAGATGTTGAAAGACTCCAGCCTTCTAAGGAAGTATAGCCGGCTCTGTCCTTTCTTACACTGAAGAGTCGCATAGTGTGGGGGAGGAACGATCTCCTCAGTCTGTCAGTGGAGCAGGACAGTGACAGCAGTCTGTCGCTGAAGCTGCTCCTCTGTCTGGAGATGATACTGTTTAGTGGATTCTCCATTATTGACAGGAGCCTGCTCAGCGCCTGTCGCTTCCTCACCAGTTTGTCCAGGCGTGAGGCGTCCCTCTTCTTTATGCTGCACACCAGGCTGATAGAACATCTGCAGCATCTTATTGCAGATGTTGAAAGACTCCAGCCTTCTAAGGAAGTATAGCCGGCTCTGTCCTTTCTTACACAGAGCATCAGTATTGGCAGTCCAGTCCAATTTATCATCCAGCTGCACACCCAGGTATTTATAGGTCTGCACTCTCTGCACACAGTCACCTCTGATGATCACGGGGTCCATGAGGGGCCTGGTCCTCCTAAAATCCACCACCAGCTCCTTGGTTTTGCCGGTGTTCAGTTGTAGGTGGTTTGAGTCACATCATTTAACAAAGTCCTTGATTATGTTTCTATACTCCTCCTCCTGCCCACTCCTGATGCAGCCCACGATAGCAGTGTCGTCAGCGAACTTTTGCACGTGGCAGGACTCCGAGTTGTATTGGAAGTTCGATGTACTGTATATAGGCTGAACAGGACCGGAGAAAGCACAGTCCCCTGCAGCGCTCCTGTGTTGCTGACCACAATGTCAGACCTGCAGTTCCCGATGCGCACATACTGAGGTCTGTCTTTAAGATAGTCCATGCTGAATAACAATATGCATCAAAACAAAATTAGACAGCTGCATAAATTTGGGCACCCCAACAGAGATATTACATCAATACTTAGTCGAGCCTCCTTTTGCAAATATAACAGCCTCTAGACACCTCCTATAGCCTTTGATGAGTGTCTGGATTCTGGATGGAGGTATTTTTGGCCATTCTTCCATACAAAATTAAATTCAGTTAAATTTGATGGCTGCTGAGCACTTAGTGATGTCACAGGGTGTGTGTATTAAGGTCTGTCATATGGCCATTTACCCTGTAATAGGAAACCTGAAAATATGGTAACATTGCTTTTGAGACTTTTATCTATTTATTGATATTTTGTTCATAGCACTGTAGTATCTGTTTTACTCTCTAGGAGTGCAGAGTGAAAAGCATATGGAAAAATAAAGTGATACAAATGTTCTTGAATATTATATTGGCTAAAACTAATACTATCAGATATATATTGTATATAATTCTATATACATGATGCATGATATGTATACTTGTGTGTGCCTGTGTGTGTATATGTCTTCTGAATGTTTTAAATGTAAGCAAAGCAACGCCTAGGGATATTTTCATTTGTCTGCCTCCTCTGCATTTCTCATGAAGTCCTTTTCCCTTTACTTTTTTATATATGAAAATTTTTATGAATCATTCTAGTTTTTTGACTTGCACTTTTGTTCTGGTTCTCTAGTCTGTGAATTTGGCTTTACTCTATTCTTGTTCAGAGGAAGTATGGAATTCTCATTTTGACTTGTTTTGTCTGTAATTATTTGGGGATTTCTTCTTTTGTTCTGTTTAGAGAGCTTCTCATATTGCTCATGTTATTTTAAGGATTGCTTGCTTTCTTTTTATTGTGTTTCTTTAATATTTGTTGTTTTTAAATTCCACTTTAAACTGTCATTCAAGTGATTTTGTTTTTGCTTTTGATTCATTTTTTTTATTAATTCTGATTATTTATGACTCATTCATCTTGTTTAATTATTTATTTTTTGCTTGCAATTCATTTTCCTTATTTAGTTTTTCAGTTAAATAAAGATTACATTTTTGTAATTGATTTTGAAGCTCTCAGTTAAGGTCAAAATTTTTAACATATTTAAGCATAAACTGAAATTCCAGAATTTGAGGCTGGCCTGTCATTGGTAAACCTTTTTTGAGTTTTTCTTGAAATTTAACCCACAAGTCTGACCATGTATGTTTAGGTGAGTGAATGCATGTCCTTGCAGGTTTTATTTTGTCTGTAGTTCAGTTCCAAAGTTAGTGTTTAGGGCATTTTAGGGCCATTTTTGTAATTCCACATACTATTATGAATTAACTGGGGCCATGACAAAGGTCTTTTGGATGTAATTTCCCCACGAGCTCCAATTACATAGATGGTGCATGCTGTGGTGACATTGGAATAAAGATGAGAGGCTCAGAAGAGACCATCACTTAAACCAAAGCTCATGACCATAGGTGAAGGTAGGAACAGAGATCAACTGGTAAATCAAGAGTTTTCTCTTTTGGTTCAGCCATTTCTTCACCATGATGGATCAGAATAACAACCACCTAACTGTGCTCACCACTCCAATCCATTTGTCGATCTCACCATTACTTTTCTCTTCACTCATGAACAAGGCCCCCAACAGATACTACTACAGATTGGTGTGCATTATTCACATTGCATCTTGCACGATGTAGATCCAAGCTCTGTGCAAGTGAATGCATTATACAGTATGTGCAGTGATTCATTTTCACCTATGTTCAATGAGTGCTGCTCACACCAGTCAGTCAGTGGTCAGTGGAATCAATCACATTACAATGGTAAATTCTGAAAGAAGCGATAGTTTTTCCAATATAACATCTCAAACATTTCTCAGCTTGAAGTATGTGTTTCATTTACAAATCGATTTCATTTTCTACTTTCATGTGTTTATTAGCTGAGGCCTCTGCAATATGTTGATTTTGAATCAACATGAATTATTTCCATTTTGGACTTAACCAGTAGGGTTTATAAGGTAAAATAGGGGTGAGTCCGATCAAAACGTACATGTCGGAGAGATTTTTAAGTCTTTATAAACTTAATTTGAGTCTTGGATTTCGAGTTAGATAAGAATACTAAGCAAAAGAACAGTTTGGCAATCAAACATTACAGCAGTAAATGATGCATGTTATAAATAAATCAACTACCTTGGTTCTTGGAATAGGAACATTTGCACATATTTTAGAATAGGCATAAAGAAACAACTTCTCCGTGCCATATAAGATGAGGCTTCATACAGCAACACACTGACAGAGTTGAGACTACAGAAGTGGAATCTGATATAGTGCTCATGATATCTGAGAATATTATGTTTTGAGATGTGCACTGGAATTAACTGAATAAAGCAGTGCAAAGGTACATAATCGTGCAGAACTGTCAGCTGCTCTGATTTAGGAAAGCAGTTGCAGCTCACTGCTGATTTTTATTTTAATTCCAAAGACTGCTTTGCCTTACTGTTTTTTGAGCCATCTTAATTGATACATGGACTGCCAGCCTCTCCTTACAGGAATAGGTACAAGGGAGGAAAGGAATTTCAGAACACACATCTGCACTCAGACCCTGTCAGTTTACAGCTGCCAACCTGACACCACACTTTTGGATGGAGAACAGAAGCTGAGTTCTGGGAAGAAAGCAAAGCAAACACAGGAATCCAAGTAGAGCTCAAGCAGTAATGGTGTCCACTGTAACAAAGAATTATCTTCAAGAAGAAACAAAAGGTTTGATTTACAACTGGATGCAAAAGTAGAACTTCAGGCAATGATTGGAGATTTCATGTTGTATTCCCATTGGGATTAATAAAGTATCTATCTATCTTATCTATATCTATCTATCTATCTATCTATCTATCTATCTATCTATCTATCTATCTATCTATCTATCTATCTATCTATCTATCTATCTATCTATCTATCTATCTAGTATTTTAAGGTAGAACCAGTCGAGGGTATGTTTTAATTTAATCATTAATTTTTGCTTTTTTTCCTCTCCTTTTTAGTATCAGGCAGAGGAAAGGTGAAGAAATTTGAATGGGCCTGAGATATTTCACTCGTGTTAGGCTATTTATTTATTTACTAACATGTTGAAATTGCACATGTTTAAGAAAGAATATTTTGTTATTCTATTTCAAAAACTGTGGGATATGTCTTTTGTGAAATTTATGTCACATTCTGAATGTGTTTCAAAAGGAATGGCTGTTTTATTAAATAATATAAACTTTATGTTCATTATCAAATATACACCCATATAAACTGAATGCATTCTGGCTTAATAGGTCAGCATGGACAAAGTCATGAAATAAAAGAAGGAAGCTCATTCATTTAGATCTTCCTGTTAAATTCTAACCCTCATTTATTTTCTAAACCAGTACACAGCCAATAATTATGTGCCTCAACAAATTCACCAGATTTTGCAGTTATATACTTAACAAGTTATGAGAAAGTACTGCTTGATATGAATGTGTGGGAGAATAATTATGCCAATGGTGTTTGGTATACAGTTGTAAGTCATAATTTACATGTAGTAATCAAAACTTTCATTTAACATTATGGGTGGCATTGTGGAACAGTGTCTAGTGTTTCCTCTAACTATGTGGGTTTTTTGTTACATATTCTAAATTTTCCATTTCCCAAGCACATGTGGAAAAAGTTAATTGTTCATTTTGATTTGGCCCTGTGAGTTTGGGTATGTGTGAATGGTGCCCCACCACTCCTGCCTTGCACCTGATGTTTCTGGAATAGGCTCTGCTTCTGCGAGATTAAGAGGGTTTAAAGATATTATGTTATGTTTTATTTTTTGTTGACTACAATTAATATGTAATATATATCTGTCAAACAAATCACAGTGTGTGAGGCTCAAAGACTGTGTCCCTGATATGGATGTGAGCAACAGTGGAGCACCACAAGGAATATACCTCAGACTACCAATGCTGAATAACACCAGTCATGACACTTGCAGAAATTCTCAGTTGATTCAGCAATAATGGGGTGTAATTATAAGGGGAATGAGACAGAGTATAAGACTCCGGTGGTGGACCTTGTTCCTTGGTTCAAAGAAAATTGTCTGTAGCTCAATATCAGGAAGGAACTGGTTATTGACTTTCACTGCACCAAACACTCAGGGAGTGGAGTGGAGTATGGAGGTGGTGCACTTCTATAAGTATTTGGGGGTCTACATCAATGACAGGACTGGTCTTGTAACACAGAGGAACTATATAAGAAAGGGTAAAGCAGGATTTTTTTAGGAGACTGACTTCCTTTAATGTGAGTACTGATATCCTTCTTATCTTCTACAATTCTGTGAAGGTCAGTGCGATTTTCAATCGTGGTGTGTTGGGCTGGTCACGTCACTTCAAGAGTGGCCCATTAAATTCACAAGCTAATCAAAAGGGCAGGCTCAATTATGGGATTGACTCCCTATCCCCTGGAAACTGTAGTAAAGGATGGAATGAAAACAAAACTGAGTGCCAGTATGAACATTGCTGCACATCCCCTCTCTGACACACTAACACTGAGAACTTTCAGCCAACAAATTATTCAGTAGAAGTGTGTCAGGAAATGCTACTGGGGAGTGTCATAATGAACAATGCTGCATATCCTCTCTGTGACACGCTAACACTGAGTACATTAAGCCATTTAATTATTAAGTAGAAATGAAACAACAAATGCTTTTGGGGCATCTTCATATCTACAACAATGTACTTGTATAATGCTTCACTGCAACTGTGAGTGCTCTTTTTTTCCTTAGGTAAGTAAGAGGTTTTCTTTTTAATATACTTTCTTTTTAGTCATTCTGGGGTGTATTTGAGAGAGAAGTTATCGCATGTCATAATATCCATCCATCCATTTTCCAACCCGCTGAATCCGAACACAGGGTCACGGAGGTCTGCTGGAGCCAATCCCAGCCAATACAGGGCACAAGGCAGGAACCAATCCCGGGCAGGGTGCCAACCCACCGCAGATGTCATAATATAATTATATTTATTTATTTATTTATTTACTGAACTTGTGTATAAAGCTAAACTTCCCCTTGGGGACATCTATCTATCTATCTATCTATCTATCTATCTATCTATCTATCTATCTATCTATCTATCTATCTATCTATCTATCTATCTATCTATCTATCTATCTATCTATCTATCTATCTCTCTATCTATCTATCTATCTATCTGTCACACATGTTTATTATTTATCTCCAATCTTCAGCACAACACAATGCACAAACCCCACAATGCCCAGTCCTTTCTTTTCCTCTTTCTTTTCCTTATTGCCACCTCCACTCCTCTCTCGCAAGCTCTGTCCTCTGCCTCCCGACTCCGGCTCCCCAAATGGACTGAGGCGGCCTGTTTTATACAGCACTTGGAAATACTCCAGGTGCTCCCTGATCAACTTCCGGCAGCATTTCCAGATTTGGCAGAAGTGCTGCATGGGAATTCAGCTTCCTCCAGAGCTGTCCAGGCTCTGATGCAAACCAGGGGGGACTACCCTCTCATGTCCCAGGGGAGGTACTGCTGTCGACATGTCCTCTCCCCCGGTCCTCTTCTCAGAAGGGCGTCCCGACCGGGCAAGAACACCGGCCGTCTGTCACACAATCTATCTTACTGAATGCGAGTATTATGTTATAATAAAAAGATACTGATACTAAAAAAAAAAAGGATTTTTTCTATTTTATACAGAATAACTGGGGTTTGGAGTAGATGTAAATTTCTGAAAGTTTGTGAGTTCTAATAGTTGAATAAAAATTTGCATGAAGCAGGAATTAAATGAGATCTATTGTCTTTTGGAATGGCTTTTCTCTAGGTTCATTATAGGATAACCTAACCACAATTTCTATACTTCCAGTCATGAAAATGTTCTGGCTTGTTCTACAAAAAAAAAATCATTATCTCACAATTTCTCATTGAGGAAACTTACTCTTACATTACAGTGTAGTGGTCATCACACACATCCTTGACAACTGAACATCAATGGACCATATTTAATTAGGAATCACATCAGTTCCTACCAAAACAGATACAAAATTTAACCAACCATATGCCATGTGGTTATAAAGCTCAAGCTTATGTCAATAACAGATCAACCTGTGAAACAGCTTTCAGACAAAACCCACCAGGTTTCAAGTGTAATATTGACCATCAGACAGAGAAATACCATCATCATTATCTCATGTTACAAATGAACATTCTTAAATTATTTTTACAGATTACTTCACAGCTGTCAGTAGTCTTTCTGACTGGTTTTAAAGTTGCGTTCGTGGCCAGTGATTTACATTCATAATATGTAAGTCTGCATTGCACTAGCAATGTATTTGTACGACATGCGAGTCTGTGTAGGACTTTGTTCTACTTTTGAGGAGCTCCCATATGCACGCGCTCTGTTAAAGAAGGTGAAAGATATATGTGTATATTTTATAGGTGCATTACAGCAGAGGATTCAAAAAGCAATGTAATTGCATAAATGAATCATTCTAAGCCAACCAATGATTCACTACACTAGTCCCCTGACACCCAAATAAGCAGCATATTTCCCATTCTCAAGGTGTCCTTTGTTTACAGGAAAATTTGGACACCCCCATTTATTTACTAGTGTATATAATTCAAATAATGACCTTAAATATTCTGATATGTTCAGTTTGTAATCATGTCTTAAGGATAATGCAGTAATATTGGGTCATCCTTCCTGATTTACTGTAATTGTTTCCTTCAGTTACTCCAATGAGATGCTGTAAGGTTTATCATCTGTAAGACTGTACATTACAAAACACTCATTACAATTTCTTGAGAAAAACAGCCATTAAACAACTAACAATATAGAATGATGAATCAGTAAAGTACTGGGGTAGATTTAATTATAATTTGAAATGTGGCTGTAGACTTTTAAGCAGGAAGCATTGCTGTATGTGTTTGTTTTGTGTTTATTTCCTATATGTGCCCTTTTTGCAAAGTATTTTTACTCAACAATTCTGTAAGTTTCATTATACATTGGAAAATACACATTAAAAGCAACATCTATGCAAGTAAACAATTTCAACTAAGATAATTAAATAATCTGAGATCATATTTAGTAAATCATCTGAAACAAATGCTTTAAATTTATTATAATAATATGTCCTATCCTCATTGTAGTGATTCAAAGCAAAGGTCAATTTGCAACATTAGGTTTATAGTAATATGTTCTGAATCACTGCTGGATTTCCAGCTAGAGTTTAGAATTCATTAAAAGTCTCCTTGATTTACAGAGCCCCTCATTCTTTAATGTTTATATTCTGCAGATCATCAACTCTAAATTGGTTTGTGATGTATTATTTTGGATATGTGCATCAAAGCGTGCATTGTGTAGTACTGTTTCTTACCATATCGGGAATCTGTTGTTGTTGGAATAGGCTCTTGTTCTCTTATCCTGAACAAGATAAGAAAGATAAAGCATGAATAATAAAAGTGAAAAGTGCATCGTAATATATAACTTCCATCCATTTTCTCAAACACTTAAGCAATTGAGGATTGCTGAGCTTTGTTAATGTAATATAAAAGATTTATCCTTCAAAACATCCATTATCAGACTCGTCTAATCCAGCTTATGGTCTTGGGAGCTGGTGTCTGTTACTGTTGCTAAGGCAAGAACTTATTTTGGATGGAGTGCTAGTCCAACACAGAGCACACTCATTAAAATTGGGTCAGCTTAGAATTGCCAATTAACCTTAACATGTATGTCTTTGGGATGAATGTTAATGTTTACTCTACACCAACAGTAAATTTAGGATTGCAAGCTTTGGACACAAAAGTTGTGAAGCAGAAGTGTGGGGCATTGTAAAACCATACTTTTAATAGAATGAAATAGAAGATAAAATTATAGAATAGAAATAATTTGTTTAGTATGCCTGAGTTGACAACACCCTTGCCTGTCACTCAAATAGCAGTACAACTCATCTTAACCCTTCACCTATTGGATGATGAGCCAACATGGCAGCTCCATGCAACTAGTGAACACCACTCCTAGACCTGGCTCCAGGAGTGGCCCTGAGTATTGTTCTGGTCACGGTTCTTTTAGATGTTACTTGGACATACAGGGTCAGTTCGGGTTGTTCATTGTGTGTTTTTGTTGTTTTGCATTCTTTGTATTAAATTGAGACCATTCAATATGGGTGTTACATATCCATAAATAGTCTGCTTTTGTTTCTTTTCCTGCCCATGATTCTCATGCAAAGTATATAAAGGCATAACTGATGTTTGTAAGGCATCATGAGATGATGACTTCCAATTTGTACTGAAATGGTATGCAGTTGTGTATGATGTGGGAGGGATAAGAACCAACAGCTTCAAATCTAAAGTCACTGTCCTCTCTCAGAAATGAGTGGATTGTTCCATGCACTTAAGGAGTGAGAGACTGCCCAATGTGAAAGAGTTTAAGCACCCTCCAGGTGTTGTTCACAAAGTGAGGATACAGGTGGTTATGAGACTGACAAATGAAAAAATGCTATGGCAGCAGTTCTACAAATGTTGTACCAGACTACATTGGTGAAACAGATGCTATAACTAGACTGTTGTTTTACCAGTCATTCCAAATTTCCATCCTCATCTATGGTTATGAGCTCTGTATGATAACTAAAAGAATAAGATTGTAAGTAAAAGCTGAAACAAAGAGCTTCTTATACATTGTTGTTGGGCTCACTTTCCATGACATATTGTTGGAACAGGACTATATTGGATGATTTCTGCTCTTCTAAATCAAGGGGAGTCAGTTGAGGAGGTTTTGGCACGGAGTTAGAATGTCCCCCTGGGTCCTAACTACATGCCCAACTGGGAGAAGACTATGAGGCTAACCCAGGACTGGAGAAATTAAATCTCTTAACATTTCTGAGAGCATCTCAGTATTCCTCAAGAAAGGCTGGAGGAAGTTGCTGTGTACAGGGATGGAACAAGGATAATGAATGCAACAAAGTAATTAATGAGTACAACATCACATCTATGGGAAATGAGTTTTTATTCTGATAGCACATTTGATTAATATCAAATAAACATCTTTAAAAGGCTAGTGGTCACTTTGTGGCAACAAAGGATAATATGCAATGCAGCCTTTTGATTGTGAATACAGTGTTTGCATTAAAAAATGTAAAGGACTCTGTAGGGAATCCTTGGTTCAGGTTAGGCACTGTTGAGAGAATCTTATCTCCTGCAGCAGTCTCATTGTGTCCCACATTGTTGTTCACATCTATGTTGGTGCTATTAAATTGTGCATTGCTACCAGATATTAGCCATTTCTTGACAAACAAATGTGTTTGTATGGCTTGTTCAAATCATTATTTTGATTTATTTTGTTTATTTATTTGAAGCTGCAAATATTAGGCATAGTTTTTGGCAAAACAGTGTCTTTTGCTTCTCTCTCTCTTTTTTAATTTTACTTTTTGGCTGCCCCACTTGGACCTGACCATCCATTTTTTTCTTTTTTGCGACACAGTAACACATCAAAGTATAATCTCAAAAAGTGACCTAGGCTGATTGTGCCCTACCCAGTTGTTATTTTTCTTTTAAAACCTTTTAATTAAGGTTTGATTGGTGGATGATGAGTTGCTCTGAATGCCTGTTGGTGAAAACTTTTCCTTTTCTCACATGTGCTGAAGCCCCTTTGTGAGCTGCATATGTTAGAAATTGTAGATGTGGCTAAATACTACTTGAAATGTGGATAAAAATACTCATAAGTTAACCGAAACATAAATGCTTAAAAAACAGCCACAGCCTGTTTTCCAAAGATTAGAATTTTAGTGTGCAGTAATGGCTTTTCTAAAGTCTCAGTGCCTAAACATTCCTTCAACTCAATGGCAATTCTTTTTCTAAATCTATTCTACAATAGTAGTAGATAAATATATACTGTGCATATACTGAAGTTTACCTGTGTCTGAACTATATCCAAGACTTGACTTTCATTGTCTTTCCTAACCATTTCTCAGTTTTATTGTAACAAATCTACTCTATGAACTTTCTCTTTGGGTAGACCAGTCTGTTATCTGTACAGTGCTGTTTGGAATTTGCTCATCTCTTCATGTTTTATATTTGTATTATTCACATTTGTATCAGTAGTCACTTTAAAGCAAGATAAATTAATACTTAAATGTGGTGCCATACAATTAAAATGTTCTGTTTTCTGCATTAGATCAAATTGTACAAAGTTTCCTTATTAATTTGCTGCAAATCACCTACATGTCTCTGGTTGGCAACGTCACTTCCAAATCAAACACACATCAAGGTGTGACCTGAAAGCAGCCCAGTGAGCGCTAATGAGTAGGCAAATAAAACTAATGAAAGCTTGCTAACCTAATCTGGTGCTAGTCAAATATGATGACTTATTGTTTAAATACTGTACATTATTCAATATGGCTTAAGTACGTAGTAGGATATTTACTGAGGAAGTGTGTCACATGAGAAGTGCAGTGTTTGGGGTCATAGCCTTATTGTGTATGGAGCCTGGTTTGTTTGCTGGCTGCAGTGTTCTCAGTCTACAAGTTCTACCCGTGTTTGTGTGAGTTTACTTTTCACAATTCACAGAGATTCTTTTGGTGCTGAGACAGTTAAATAACCCACACTGTGCATGTGTGTGTGTCCTTTATAGGCCTTCTCACTCCCATCATCATGGCTTAGACTTTGACTTCTTGTGAGTCCTGGAATGATAGTTTTCAATAAAAAGAAGCCTGTTGTATTTTAAGTCCTGTGAAACACAGCTATTTATTAAAAGAGCATGCAGACAAGTCAGTACTCTAATTACTTTTTTAAAGACACAAATATGTTTCAGGAACTCATTCGACTTGCACTGTGATATAACATTCTCAATCCTGGCCAATCCAATTCAGGATCATGGAGAGCAGGGGACCAAGCCAGAGTATTCAAAACAAGAAAGGAACCAGCCCAGTACAGGGTAGTCCTGCCAAAAAGTGGGTATCCAAATTAATGATAATATCTTTTATTTATTTATTACATTTTATATAGCGCTTTTCAAAGTGCTCAAAGTGCTTTACACAGTGAATGGGGAGCCACTTCAACCACCACTAATGTGGCACACCATCCACCTGGATGACGTTACAGCAGCCATTTTGCACCTGTATGCTCACCACACATTAGCTGTTAGGTGGTGAAGAGGTGAGACATAGTTAGCCAGTCGGAGACAGAAGTTGATTAGGGGGCCAGGATGACCAGTCTGTGGTGGACAATTTAGTCAGATACACGCTACTCTTTACAGATTCACAGGTGGCGCAATGGTAGTGCTGCTGCTTTGCAGTAAGGAGACACTGGAAGATTGTGGGTTCGGTTCCTCCCTGTGAGGATAGCGCTTTGAGTACTGAGAAAAGCGCTATGTAAATGTAATGAATTATTATTATTATTATCGGTTTTATGTCTCATCCGAAGGATCGCGTAATTTGTACAGCAGTGTCACCGTCACTGCACTGTGGCATTAGGATCCACATTCAGACCACAGAGTAGGCTCCCCATGCGGGCCTCACCAACACCTCTTCCAGCAACAACCCAAGATTTTCCTGGTTGGTCTCCCATCTAAGTACTGGCCGGGCCTGAACATGTTCAGTTTCAGGTCGATGACCTGTTCTGAAGTGCATGTGTTATGGCTGCTGGCCATTGTCTTTGCATTGTCTGTGTTTGTTTCTTGGGAAGGTAACAGGAAATAGAATTTTTTTCTGAATTTATTTTGTATAGGCGGTTTTAGATTTGAATCCTGTGCTCAGTCCCTGTTTTTGTTGTGTTTACATGCTTACTATTGTGTCTTTATGAGTTTTCCACTTGGGACCCTGGTTTCCCCCCCCACATCCCAAAGATTAGTTTAGGTTAGTTTTTTTTCTTTATACTATCGCAGGCAATTGCTTGGGAAGCATATGAATGGCCTGATTGAGGCAAGAATACCAACCGCAGACCAGGGGCAAAACCAATTGCTAACTACTTCTTCTGTCTTTTTCAGCTGAATAGAGAAGGAATCCCAGAATGGGCTATAACATCACTTCTGGTTCACTTCTGAAAGACCCTGCCCTTCCACGCTAAGAACTGTAGTCCCCAAAGTTGCCACCCATGATGGACTATACTCATGTAGGGAGCAATGAAAAGCCTTCAAATAAAGAGCTTATGAAGGATCCAAGATATTCAACCTCTCTGATTTGTTTTCACTGTCATTATTAAGACCCCACCAATCCCCAACCCTTTATGATATTCTAGCTATTTGATTTAAAGAATTACAACACAAAGAATCATTGACACATTGAAAAAATGTACCAAGTAGTATGGTAGCGTGTAAGAATTTAGGAACCTTCAGATCTTGACTTGATGTTATTTTGGACAATCTGAGTGAATAGGATGAACGAGATTGTTGGGCTGAACGGACTGTTCTCGTCACACTTTTTACAGTTGGTGATTTTGCGCCAAGAGTAGTGTGCAAGATTTGGCTCCCCATTGGACTGGCACCTCATCTAGGCTTGGTTCCTACCCTATACTTGATGCTGTTGATACAGGCTTCACTGATCCTGACTCTGGTTGTGTTATATGAGCCTATCTTGTACATATTTATGTTTTATTTTTGAGAAAAAAAATCAGCAAAAATGATTACGTGCAAAATATCTGTCTTCTTGTACTGTAGACCGTAATTTATATTGTATTTCATATTGATGCAAATTGATATTCCTTCCCTTAAGCAGTGCTAAATTTTGCTTTAAGGGAGCTGTCATTCACTGATTTATTTAATTTTTGTTTTGTTTTGGTGGCTCCCAGAGCAAAGTATTTTGAAAAGGGAGGAAGGAGCATAATGTCGACAGGGATGATTAATCACAGGTTCACAGGAGCAAATGTGATCACGGTCCCATAGTTAGCATGGCTTAACGCCACAGGCTATGTTCAGAGATAAATATTTACTGGACCCCTAATGACCCTCCATTGAGTACATGTATGCCTGCTCTTTTCTGAAACTGTGACTTGAAATATTACCATTAAGCTTCAGGACCCATTGCTGGGAGCAGGCATTTGTCAAACATGGCTTATAAGCAGTATGAAATTTTTGCTAGGACTAAAAATAAAAATAAAGTATTTTTTTATTATTTTAAATGTAGAAATACACACTAATGAAGCCTTCAAAGATAAGAGCATTCCACTAGTAAATATTCTGAATTATTGTATTTTAAATTACTAATAAATCTACAAAACAGCATATTTGGTAATAATAAATAAAAGGAAATTGCACTAACAATATAGGTGCCACATGAAAAAAATGATATCTCTTATTATGGGAAGTTTAATTTAAAAGCTGAAACCATTAGTTGTAGTCTGTTCTTTATTTGTATAGAAGAATTAGTCATCTACAGAGCCTTTCTCCTGATGAAATGAGGAAAGCAAAGTAAAATAAAAATCAAACTACTCAAGCATTTTCCCATAAGTCACCTAATTATGTGAGAATCATCCCACATTAAGAGCCAACTGCTCCTCTTTCACCACTCGAATTCGCCTTCTGTGGCTCGTATTTTAAAGCATGTTGTAATTTATGATTCCTTGCACTAAAACATTATACAAACCAGACTCCACGGCTTTGTCCCGCTGCCTCCACTTTAACTGCTTATTTCCTGTGAATGAAACTGCCGCAGTTAACCTCACAAATGCCCTTTAGCAATTTACAAGCTTCCTTTTAACCCTCTCCATTTGAGACTACAAAGGTTTACTTTTATAAGTCTCTCTTTGTAAAACAAAACCCATCAAACAAGGGGCTAAAATTGTGTTTCAAGCCACTTAGAGTGTAAAACAAATTGAGAAGGTACCTCATTTTCTCAGACTTTTTTTTTTTAACTTACAAATGAGTACTTGTTTACATATGTAATTATATTTCTGGAGAATTTGAAATATTATACATGCTATACAGACTGCTGAAAAGATGTATACATTTTGTAACTGAATTTGTGGTTTATTTCAATTTCACAAATTACTTTTACAACTATATAAATATCCTGTAATTTGTATGGCAAAGGAACAACTTACATGCCTTAGAATGACATTTATATGGTAAAATAGGGTGTCACAACCACATGCTTTGAAAGATAAGTCCTTCACTCATTCATATTTCAAAGTTCGCTTATTTTAAGATTTGTGTTGGCTGGTCTCCTACACCCAGTTGTGTGCAGCGTTAGTCCATTGCATAGCGCTCTCATGAAGATGAGAGACACCAATGAACCAGACATATTTGCAATGTGGGAGTAAACTGGAGTACCTGTTTATATGTACGTATACTGACATGGGCATAAAGAAACTCCTTATAGACAGTGACAACCACTGCACTGCCTTATGATCCCATTGAATAATAAAGTCAGACATGATACCATGCATTGAACACACAACAAATACATGAACCTTTGCAAACACTAACAAAAATTGAATAAAAACTTACTCTAAGTATTAGCCATCTATTTAATTCTTAACGCCCTTTGAGATGTAATTCATTTCAAGGTAATTTATAGAGCTAATTTGTGAATAGAACATTTGAAATAAATTGGACCCAGTCATAGTGGTGCAGTGGTTAGTGCTTTGGCCTCACAGATTTCATTGTCCTGCCTTCAAAGTCCAAAGAGTTGGGTTCCTTTTGAATCTGTGTGGGTTTTCCTCAAACATCCTGAAAGATGTGCAGTCTAGTGTCCTGCAATGAAATGGCACCCTATCCCAGGATGGTTCTTGCCTAATGCTGTTGGAATTGACTGAGGTCTTGCAAATCTGATTTAGAATGAAGCAATTATGGGAAAGATATATTTTGTAGTTTTGTGGTTTAATATTGTGATTTCTCATTCACATCTATATCATATAAAATGGTAGGGGTTGTGTTTGTCTATTCAGGCAATTGCTTCCAAACAGCTGGTGCTAAAACCTTGATCTTGGCCTTAAATGAAAGCTTATTACATCCAGCAAAAATTGTTACTGGGGTTTGCATCTTTCTTATGGCAATCTGCTTAGAATAACTGAGAAGATGACATGGAAGAAAGAAATTCAAATAGTAGCAACATCTGCTGAGTGCAAAGTAAATTGCAAAAGGCGATCATAGGAAGAAAAAGAATGACAACACATAGCTGAAACCTTGATTGTGGGAGAACTGAAGACAGGATTGTTTCCTAGTTAAACATTTTGCAATAATAATAACAGCAGTGTTGTATAGGGACTTCAGGTTTCTCCACCAAACTCACACAGTCACCTAATTGTGACTGTGACTGAAAGACACTCTGAATGAGAACATTGTTGGACATGTCATTCTCCTTTCCTGTATCCCTGTTAATGCTGCTAATTGTTCATCTTTTCCAGTTTTATTTCTTTCAGACAAACCAAAGCCCTTTCCGAAAGGATGGATTTGACGGGGCACGTCTTCATAAGTGAGTCATGCTACATTTATAGGGCACATTGCTGCCAGTACATTTAAATGTCTGATATGTGACTGCTTCATATACAATTTACTATAGATAAAGAAAAGTGTCTTTCACTAAGAACACCAGTGAATTAGAGATCAATACTGTGTGTTTAAAATAATATTTAGAAAAACTTCCAGAAGGTCCTGTATTTTAGTTAATTCCTGTTTATCATGATACCAGGGAGCTGGAATCAGAATCAGAATTAGATAGATAGATAGATAGATAGATAGATAGATAGATAGATAGATAGATAGATAGATAGATAGATAGATAGATAGATAGATAGATAGATAGATAGATAGATAGATAGATAGATAGATAGATAGATAGATAGATAGATAGATACTTTATTAATCCCAATGGGAGACTCACATTCTCCAGCAGCAGCATAATGATACAATAAATAATATTAAATTAAAGAATGATAATAATGCAGGTGAAAAACAGACAATAACTTTGTATAATGTTAAATGTTAACGTTTAAACCCCCGGGTGGAATTGAAGAGTCACATAGTTTGGGGGAGGAACGATCTCCTCAATCTGTCAGTGGAGCAGGACAGTGACAGCAGTCTGTCGCTGAAGCTGCTCTTCTGTCTGGAGATGATATGGTTCAGTGGATGCAGTGGATTCTCCATAACTGATAGGAGCCTGCTGAGCGCCCCTTCGCTCTGCCACAGATGTTAAACTGTCCAGCTCCATGCCAACAATAGAGCCTGCCTTCTCACCAGTTTGTCCAGGCGTGAGGCGTCTTTCCTCTTAATGCTGTCTGATAGAACATCTGCAGCATCTTATTGCAGATGTTGAAAGGACGCCAGCCTTCTAAGGAAGTATAGTCGGCTCTGTCCTTTCTTGCACAGCGCATCAGTATTGGCAGTCCAGTCTAATTTATCATCCAGCTGCACTCCCAGATATTTATAGGTCTGCACCCTCTGCACACAGTCACCTCTGATGATCACGGGGTCTATGAGGGGCCTGGGCCTCCTAAAATCCACCACCAAATCTTTGGTTTTGCTGGTGTTCAGTTGTAGGTGGTTTTAGGTAGGTGGATTTAACAAAGTCATTGATTAGGTCTCTATACTCATCCTCCAGCCCATTCCTGATGCAGCCCACGATAGCAGTGTCATCAGCGAATTTTTGCACGTGGCAGGACTCCAAGTTGTATTGGAAGTCCGATGTATATGGGCTGAACAGGACCGCAGAAAGTACAGTCCCTTGTGGTGCTCCTGTGTTGCTGACCACAATGTCAGACGTGCAGTTCCCAAGATGCACATACTGAGGTCTGTCTTTAAGCTAGTCCACGATCCATGCCACCAGGTATGAATCTAATCCCATCTCTGTCAGCTTGTCCCTAAGGAGCAGAGGTTGGATTGTGTTGAAGGCGCTAGAGAAGTCTAGAAACATAATTCTTACAGCACCACTGCCTCTGTCCAAGTGAGAGAGGGATCGGTGTAGCATATAGATGATGGCATCCTCCGCTCCCACCTTCTCCTGATATGCAAACTGCAGAGGGTCAAGGACGTGTTGAACCTGTGGCCTAAGGTGGTGAAGCAGCAGCCTCTCCATGGTCTTCATCACATGTGATGTCAGAGCAACAGGCCGAAAGTCATTCAGCTCACTAGAAATCAAGTAAGAATATTCTGTACAAATTACAATACTGCTACTACTACTGTTACTACCAGCTAATTCATAAATACGTTACTTAAGGATGAGTTTTAATATCTGAACTAGAGGGTTCACCCCCTGCTTGCTTTGCTCACCAACCCGCATGGCCTGCGTTACGCGCCAGCCACTTCACATCTCTGCCGCTCGCGTTGTGTAGAGGGAGGCTGAACACACCCCAAGGAGATGCGGTCACTCCTCCGACACCCCCTCTTAAATGGTGATACAGTTAGGTCCATAAATATTTGGACAGAGACAACTTTTTTCTAATTTTGGTTCTGTATATTACCACAATGAATTTTAAATGAAACAACTCAGATGCAGTTGAAGTGCAGACTTTCAGTTTTAATTCAGTGGGTTGAACAAAACGATTGCATAAAAATGTGAGGCAACTAAAGCATTTTTTTAACACAACCCCTTCATTTCAGGGGCTCAAAAGTAATTGAACAAATTAAATAACTGGAAATAAAATGTTCATTTCTAATACTTGGTTGAAAACCCTTTGCTGGCAATGACAGCCTGAAGTCTTGAACTCATGGACATCATCAGATGCTGGGTTTGTTCCTTTTTAATGCTCTGCCAGGCCTTTACTGCAGCGGCTTTCGTTTGCTATTTGTTTGTGGGCCTTTCTGTCCAAAGTTTAGTCTTCAACAAGTGAAATGCATGCTCAATTGGGTTAAGATCGGGGCCTCATGTATAAACGGTGCGTACACACAGAAATGTTGCGTACGAACGTTTCCACACTCAAATTGCGATGTATAAAACCTAAACTTGGTGTAAAGCCACGCAAATTTCCTCGGTACCTCATACCCTGGCGTATGCAATTTCTCCACTCGGTTTTACAGACTGGCGGCACCCAGCGTCAAAGCAGTGCTACTGTTCCTGTGTGGTCACCCTTTCTTTCTTACATCCACATTCCTGATGCGGCTTTATAAATACACTGAAACTAACAGCATATTGTTTATTAGTGTAAAGCATCTGATTGTAATTAACCTGCAGCAATATAATGGTCCATGGAATAGCCATAGTATTCCAAATATCATAACTGCTTTAGCGTTGTTACTCTCAATGCATCTTCTTCTTCTTTCAGCTGCTCCCGTTAAGGGTTGCCACAGCAGATCATCTTTTTCCATATTACTCTCACTGCACCACTCAGAGTATTTATATCACTGTATCTGAGTGGGGAATCACAGCAGCAGCTAATTGGAAGAGAATTATCGGTACACAGCATGAAGCAGACGCTGCCTCAGCCACGGCAAAACATTTCAGAGACTTTCCTGTACGGACTTCGCGGTTTAGAAAAAGTTTCATCCCAAGAACTATAAACGCACTCAATCAGTCCATCAAGTGCTCCTTGTAGAACTGTTTGTACTTATAAGTACAATTACCTCACTGTAAACTTGCACTACAGTTATAATATTGCACAACATGCGCCACTTTATAAAGCGCTTATTTACATATGTTGACGATATCATTTTTAAGATGAAATGCAGCAAAATATGTTGATTATACTATACAGATAAAACTTTAACTTCATTTTAAATAATCTGTATTGTTAATAATTAAACATGTTAGGACATGGTGCCGCAGAGCTAGCTAGTTCAGGGATTGTTCCTGCATTGCATTGTATTCTTGCTGGTGCTGACGCGACACTGGAAGGACAGACGGATAGAATAATTAAACATGTACTACGAAGATATTTCAATGTTACTTAAAAGTTTTGGCGAAACGGCGTTCTAAGCTTACAAATGGCTTCACGTCTATTACAGAGATGATTGTGTGGCGATTGGGTATTTGGAGAAAGAAAAGTAAGGACAGGAATTGGAGGTTAGTACGTTTGAAAGAGACAGTACTTCTGTAATAAATTATTTCCTCGAAGGTCGCGCATGGCGCAGCAAGCCTCTTGCATGAGACATGTACAAGCACTGCGCCACCGTGTTCCCATGTTTAATAACATGCTTTCATTCCTATCATCATGAAAAATATATCACGTTCACATCTCAGTATTTTAATTATTCAGAGAGCTGTAATATCACGAATGTAATGGATTATGTGCCCTGTCAGAGAAAGAGAAAGCCTGTTAAAGAGGCAGGTAGTGATTCACACACAGAGCACATAGAAGATCAAATACAGAACACAAGCATTTAACGTGCTACTTTAGTTACAATGGGATTTGAGAAACTAGTAAATTAAACGATTTTAAGATGAAGTTTATGATGTTCTACTTTAATGGCAAAATAACTATGTGATTAAAGTGGAAATTTCGAGATTAAAGTTGACATTTCGTGCTTTTTTTCCCACTGTGTGCCTAATCTTTTTGTCTGTACCCTAATAAGCTTTCATATGACACTCAGACGGTCTGCTATGAGTTGCCTTTTCACGGCAACTTTGATATGTGACTTCTTTTTTATTTCAGGCACTGTGCGACTTTTTGAACTTGAGCTTTCGAGTTTCTCCGACACTCTGTCACTCAATCAACTTCCTTTTGTTGATTATACCACTGTTTTAAACCAACAAATAGTACGTTTTTCCTTTGCCTCCACTTGGTATTCGCTGAAATTCTTATATTTTCCCCCATGCTTTTCCCATTGTCTTTTCACAGAAGACTATTTATATTGATTTGCATATTCAAAGAGGTGTAATTCTGGGAGGAGTTGGGGCGGGACAGATGGCACGTGCACGTGCGTTACTTTTCACGCTGATCGGGATTTATGTAGCAGAAGAACGTGGAAGTTTGCGTACGTACAGATTCCTGCATCTGGATTTTTCTGTGCGTACGCACATTCCCACTTTTGTGCTTACGCCATGTTATAGTGTGAGTTCTACGCACGGCGTTATACATGAGGCCCCAGGTGACTGACTTGGCCATTCAAGAATTTTCCACTTCTTTGCTTTAATAAACTCCTGGGTTGCTTTGGATGTATGTTTTGGGTCATTGTCCATCTGTATCATGAAACGCCGCCCAATCAATTTGACTGCATTTAGCTGGATTTGAGTAGACAGTATGTCTCTGAACACCTCAGAATTCATTCGGCTCCTTCTGTCCTGTGTCACATCATCAATAAACACTAGTGTCCCAGTGCCACTGGCAGCCATGCACACCCAAGCCATCACACTGCCTCCACCATGTTTTACAGATGATGTGGTATGCTTTGGATAATGAGCTGTTCCATGCCTTCTCCATACTCTTTTCTTCCCATCATTCTGGTAGAGGTTGATCTTGGTTTCATCTGTCCAAAGAATGTTTTTTCCAGAACTATGCTGGCTTTTTTAGATGTTCTTTAGCAAAGTCCAATCTAGCCTTTCTATTCTTGAGGCTTATGAGTGGCTTGCACCTTGCAGTGCACCCTCTGTATTTACATTCATGCAGTCTTCTCTTTATGGTAGACTTGGATATCGATATGCCTACCCCCCTGGAGAGTGTTGTTCACTTGGTTGGTTGTTGTGAAGGGGTTCCTCTTCACCATGGAAATGATTCTGTGATCATCCACCGCTGTTGTCTTCCGTGGACGTCCAGGTCTTTTTGCATTGAGGAAGTTCACCAGTGCTTGCTTTCTTTCTCAGGATGTACCAAACTGTAGATTTTGACACTCGTAATATTGTAGCAATTTCTTGGATGGGTTTTTTCTGTTTTCACAGCTTAAGGATGGCTTCTTTCACCTGCATGGAGAGCTCCTTTGACCACATGTTGTCTGTTCACAGCAAAATCTTCCACATGCAAGCACCACACCTCAAATCAACTCCAGGCCTTTTATCTGCTTAATTGATAATGACATAACGACGGACTTGCCCACACCTGCCCATGAAATAGCCTTTGAGTCAATTGTCCAATTACTTTTGAGCCCCTGAAATGAAGGGATTGTGTTAAAAAAATGCTTTAGTTGCCTCACATTTTTATGCAATTGTTTTGTTCACCCCCACTGAATTAAAGCTGAAAGTCTGCACTTCAACTGCATCTGAGTTGTTTCATTTAAAATTCATTGTGGTAATGTACAGAACCAAAATTAGAAAAAGTTGTCTCTGTCCAAATATTTATGGACCTAACTGTACAATGGGAAACAAATTCAGTCATTTTTTTACCTCTTCTTTCCTCGATCAGCTGCATTTCGTGAAATGCTTCAAACATTTAAAAGCCTGTACAGCAGCTTTCCTACTCCTTGTCTTTTATTTCTGACCCCAAGCGAAGTTAAATCTCTTGGCACAAAGTCTTGCCTCGCAGGACGTGAGTTCTTGATATGTATTAGTTTATAATTTAAAAACGGAATAAGAATCTGAAAATCTAACAACATCAAATTAAAGTTCGATAAATTCTGAAAAGAATGATACCAAAATATATATGTAGGTTTTAAAATAAGCCCGATTTAAAGCATTACAAAAATGTGACATAAAAACGTCACATAAAATCATTCCACAAATGTTGCACTTTGAGGCTTAGGATTTTATATATAGAGAGTAGATTTAAATCTATTGTTTTGCATCTGTGGCATTCTCTAGTTTTGTCCATCACCTAGTTCTTTAACTGTATTATAAAAGATGCCACCAAGAGAGACTTAGAATTGCCTCAGCTTGAGTCCAAACGTAAAACTGAATTCTTATAACTGACATTAAATATGTCCACTTTAAAGTCAAGAATACACTTTCTTATTTATTCTTGCCTTAAGATTGCACACTTACTGAATAAAAACATCTCCACAGTTTTTCCAGAAACATCTACTCTTTTCTGTAAGACTCTACCATTATAGAAATAAGTTCAGATATCCTCATCACTGTATTACTGTATATCTTCTTTGATTACTTGTAGTCATCTTCCTGAAAGCTAAAGTTATAGACTTAAATGTTTTGTTTCACGGGTTTGTCACAATTTTTTATTTATTTACTAGCCACAGTACCTGTCATAGACAGGTAATAGAATAATTGAAAAATATTTTCTGTCCCTGGCACTATATGTTCTTTCCTCTTTATTAGTGTGTTTGTGAACATCTCTTTACCTGCACTTCCCCTCTTGAGTGTGTTCCCGTAAAGCCTGCTTGATAGATTGTTTCATTATTTGCTTGGTGCCTTTCTCATTTTCTGTCTGGTTTTATACTTGCTGTTGTGGTCAAAATTTAACATCTTTTTAAAGAAAGAAACATCCTCTAACAGCACAATTAGTAATCAAGCAGGAGAAAAGCTGTTCATTGTATCTTTTAATTACACCTCAGCAAAATGCCTTGGAGGGAGCATTCTTCAGTAGCAGTCCATTACAGCATGGTCAGAATGGTCAGAATGGTGTGACGATGCGGGTTCTGCTCCATGTTCCCATCCGCTGTTCGGGAGCCCTTGAACCCAACACAGTCGGTAATGTTACCGATGAGCTAGACATTGAGGCAACAATAGCAAGGGGATGGTACAAATGTGCAAAGGTGCTTTTATTTAAACAAACAACAACAAAGTGTTCAAAGTAAAGTGCAGTGCCTTATCAAAAAGAGACATTAAATAAATAAATAATCCATCATAAAACGAATGTTATTGTGGAGGTTAAAATTACAAAAACAATCCTTTAAAAACCGAAGTTAAAACATTGCTGGAAGCAGTCCTTTAAAACCATGAAAAGCCAAGTGCTTCTTTTACACTAGCGTCTCCCATTTGGGCCCTGCAGCAGACGAGACGCTCTCTCTGCAGCTGTTCGTCTTTCCTTTCCAAACAGGTCTGGAGGCCTCCTGATCCTGGCTTTGGTTGCGCTCTCATCCCAGGCCTGAGACTTGGAGTCCTTGATGACCAGGACGCTCACACCAAGGACTTCACCACCAAGCCTCCCGACTCCCGCTGCCGTCCCGGCCTTATGCAGCCAGTCACTCTTCTTCATTGGAAACTCCCGCTACATGCTCACTCAGCGGGAGCGACCATTATTACAACTCCCGGGTGTCTGCCTAACACCCAGGCTTCCCATACAACTGCCTGCGAGCATTCACTTGCTCACCAGCACCGACTCTCTCTCTCTCTCTCTCTCTCCTGCATCCTGCTTTCTCCAGCAACCTCCGTCTCTTTCTCTTTCATCTTTTTTCCCCCTTATTCTATTTTTTTTGTTCTCCTCTTAACCGTCTCAGGCTTCTCTTTATAATGGACATGGCAGCTGTGGCAATCAACAGTTCCTGGGAACAATTACGGAGCGGACCGTTCCTCACCTGTGCACTTAGGTGAGAAACGTCCGCATCACAATTCCACCCGGGAACCGCTTCAGCCACACTACCACGCCCCCTCGCTACACCGCGAGCGCAGTGATTATTTATTTAAAAACTGGCCTTTGCTGAGAGAGCTGTGGACCCGCTATACCACAAACGGTCAGAGAAAACAAATAGAGGTTCATTTTATAAACTGCTGAATTCATATACAGTGTCAATCAATGCATACATTTTACTCTGGTTGGTTCATTGGTTTACACCCAAATGATTTATATAAAATAAAAGTCTATTATATTATATTCTGGTTCTTCTTATACCTTTGAGTTGTGCCACCACCCTTGAAATTTCTGTGTATATAACAACTGTCCATTGTCATCTCTTAGTCACCCTTCAGTTAATTTTATATATTACATCAACCTTTCTTCTGGTACATTCTTTATTTACTTGTCCATCTTAGCATGTTTCCTAAAGCAATTCGTATATTTCAGTGTACATTTTGTTGTTCACTTGACCTTTATCTGGTTTCCTGGTGTGCCTGAACAGGTTTCTGACATTTATTAAGCCTTTATTCTATTTCTTTAAGAAGAATGATATGTTACCCTAAAATTATTCTTCCACACTGTCTTTGATGGCGACTCTCTCTGTGTGGCCCCACCTTTACTCCTCCATATGAGTCTCACACTCTCACTTCCTCTTCTTTTGCATCACCAAAGCCAAACTGACCAATCACATTAAAGCAAAACTGACTAATCACACAAAAGCCAAACTGACCAATCACACCAGAGTCAAACTAAACATTCAGAATGCTCTGAAGAACTCGACACATAAACATTAAAATTTTATTATACAGTACTTGGAGGTGCTGAGGACCATGGTCTCGGATTTGGAGGTGCTGATTCTCATCCCAGCCGCTTCACACTCGGCTGCGAACCGATCCAGAGAGAGCTGAAGATCACGGCCTGATGAAGCAAACAGGACAACATCATCTGCAAAAAGCAGTGACCCAATCCTGAGCCCACCAAACCGGACCCACTCAATGCCCTGGCTGCGCCTAGAAATTCTGTCCATAAAAGTTATGAACAGAATCGGTGACAAAGGGCAGCCCTGGCGGAGTCCAACTCTCACTGGAAATGGGTTCGACTTTCTGCCGGCAATGCGGACCAAGCTCTGGCACTGATCGTACAGGGACCGAACAGCCCTTATATGGGGGGCCGGTACCCCATACTCTCGGAGTACCCCCCACAGGATTCCCCGAAGGACACGGTCGAATGCCTTTTCCAAGTCCACAAAACACATGTAGACTGGTTGGGCAAACTCCTATGCACCCTCCAGGACCCTGCTAAGGGTATAGAGCTGGTCCACTGTTCCGCGACCAGGACGAAAACCACACTGTTCCTCCTGAATCCGAGGCTCGATTATCCGACGGACCCTCCTCTCCAGGACCCCTGAATAGACTTTTCCAGGGAGGCTGAGGAGTGTGATCCCTCTGTAGTTGGAACACACCCTCCAATCCCCCCTTCTTAAAGAGGGGGACCACCACCCCGGTCTGCCAATCCAGAGGCACTGTCCCTGATGTCCATGCGATGTTGCAGAGGCGTGTCAACCAAGACAGTCCTACAACATCCAGAGCCTTGAGGAACTCCGGGCGTATCTCATCCACCCCCGGGGCCCTGCCACCAAGGAGTTTTTTGACCACCTCGGTGACCTCAGTCCCAGAGATGGGGGAGCCCACCTCTGAGTCCCCAGGCTCTGCTTCCTCATGGAAGGCATGTTAATGGGATTGAGGAGGTCTTCGAAATACTCCCCCCACCGACCCACAACGTCCCGAGTCGAGGTCAGCAGCGCACCATCCCCACCATATACAGTGTTGACACTGCACTGCTTCCCCTTCCTGAGACGCCGGATGGTGGACCAGAATCTCCTCGAAGCCGTCCGAAAGTCGTTCTCCATAGCCTCCCCAAACTCCTCCCACGCCCGAGTTTTTGCCTCAGCAACCACCAAAGCCGCATTCCACTTGGCCTGTCGGTACCTATCAGCTGCCTCCAGGGTCCCACAGGACAAAAGGGTCCTGTAGGACTCCTTCTTCAGCTTGACGGCATCCTTCACCGCCGGTGTCCACCAACGGGTTCAGGGATTGCCGCCACGACAGGCACCGGAATGAGAATTATGAGAATCAGCACCTCCAAATCCAAATCCGAGACCATGGTCCTCAGCCGGAAAAGGGTGCAGTGCCCTCTCAGGGTTGGTAGCGAGATCCTGCCCCAAGTGGAGGAGTTCAAGTATCTCGGGGTCTTGTTCACGAGTGAGGGAAGAATGGAGCGTGAGATCGACAGGCGGATCGGTGCGGCATCCGCAGTAATACGGGTGCTGCATCAGTCTGTCGTGGTGAAAAAGGTGCTGAGCCGCAAGGCGAAGCTCTCAATTTACCAGTCGATCTATGTTCTTACCCTCACCTATGGTCATGAACTATGGGTAGTGACTGAAAGAACGAGATCGCGAATACAAGCGGCTGAAATGAGTTTCCTCCGCAGGGTGTCTGGGCTTTCCCTTAAAGATAGGGTGAGAAGCTCAGTCATCCGGGAGGGGCTCAGAGTAGAGCCTCCTCCGCATCGAGAGGAGTCAGATGAGGTGGCTCGGGCATCTGATCAGGATGCCTCCTGGACGCCTCCCTGGTGAGGTGTTCCGGGCACGTCTAACCAGGAGGAGGCCCCGGGGAAGACCCAGGACACGCTGGAGGGACTATGTCTCTCGACTGGCCTGGGAACGCCTTGGGATTCTCCCGGAAAGAGCTAGAAGAAGTGGCCAGGGAGAGGGAAGTCTGGCCATCTCTGCTCAAGCTGCTGCCCCCCGCGACCCGATCTCGGATAAGCGGGAGACAATGGATGGATGGATGGATGGATATACAGTACTTTTTAATTCTATATTTTTCTATTTTTAAGTGTAAGTGAAAAGTGCGCTGTCATTTATACGAATGAAATGTCAGACTGAGAAATTGACTATGAGGAGCCCATGCATTCTAGCTTGAGAAAGTGAGAGATAGTGAATAAAGGAAAATCTTCAGCCTGTAACTGGTGTAAGCCTCAGGGGACCTGACAGTGTATGTACAACATGTCCAGTGATGCAAACTGGAAATGAATAAATATGAATATGCATTGAGTAAGTATTAACAAGATTTACTAACACCGCTGTTGGAAACTATTTACCCATTCGTTTTTTCTTGAAATATCATAGGTAAACATGCAGTACTGGAGACCATTTTGCATTTTTGAAAATTGAAATGAGTTTTAAGGCTGAGAGGACAAAATGGACATTTTCTATTAGAATAAGTTTGATAGTGAATTTTATGTAGCTAAAGCAATACTGTTTAGTATGTTACCTGTAAAGGTTTGGCCTGAACAAAATTCATGTTCATAATACTCTTGTGCACCTCTACACTGTGTAGTTTATTGCTGTAGACATTCAATCTAAGCACTACTAGGAAGGATTACAAATGGAGGAAGTAGAGCCACTATTTTTCATTTTACTTTCAAAACTTGAGCAAGTACATTTATGTTTTGTTGTTGCAATTTGGTATAAAATGGTCTACAGACACCTGTTTGTTTTTGGATTATTCATGATATCCTGCCATGGGTTCTAATCACCTTTGTTGCAATACTGTACAGAATACTGTACTTTACCTTTAAACTGCATCTGCTCTTCTCTGTATGCTTTGCACTGTGCTCCAGTCAAGTCTAATTACTAGAAGTCCAGTGGTTTGCAATTTATTAAAGATATGGAAACATGTGAACACATTTTTGACACATTTTAAGGTAGAGGAACTCTTATCTGTTGATGTTATACATGATAATCACCTATTATAGCCTTATTTAACCTATGCAGTATACAGTCTATGGAAACCACTAGAGACTGTGACATTTAGAAATCTCTGTATTGATAATGCGTTTCATTCTTTGAACTATTAAGGTCTATATTTAATCTTCTAGCGACACAGTGTTTCTTTTATGTACATATTGGAAACTTTTGACAAAAGCAACCTACCTAACTTTTCTTATTCCTCACCCTTAACTGTCCCTGAAGTGTCTGGATGAACAGTAAGAGGAAAAGTAAGGTGGTACATGAAGAAACAAAAAAAACTTAAAAGACTTAAAAATACAATTGGTTACACAGCGGCTGAAAGTGAGTCTCCAGGCCCAGCTATCCTCCAATTCACTGCTCAGTCCCACTGTGCTCCTGCTGTGAGAGTCCACTTCTCCCTCTCTTACACACGTTCTCCTCTTCCATGTCTTGTCTTGGCCAAACTGAAGTCTTCCCCTACTCACATTGGCTTTTAGGGAACAGCTCCCTCTTGCTTCTACAGCTCTTTGAGTTGTTCCATGCCAGAATAGAAACTGCCCAGGAAGACTGATGGATTTCTGTGAATGACAGTGTTTTAACAAATGAGTGTTCTCTCCTCCATCACACCATCCACCCACACAAGCAGTCCATACATTGTGTATCTCTCACTCCCTTCAGGTCCAATCCTCCAACCTTACAAGATTTTTAGTTTTGGTGAATCATCATTTTTAGAACTGTTTCCGAAATTGTCAGATTTAGTCAGAAGAATATACAATGAAGAGCAAATACAAATGTTAACAATTAGTAATAATAATTAATTAATACTAACTTATTAGTACTAATAAAACACACATATATAGCATTTACTTTTAGTGTTATTAATATTAATCAACAGCCAAAGCTATGGATTTAGACAGTGTTGCCAGTGTTTGGCACCTGAGGCAAAGCCTCTTGTGTTGTACAACGGCAGCTTGTTCACTTATTTGACAGGGTGAAGATTGGAGATGTACATATACTGTTCATATATATATCCATCTTTTGTTAAAATTTAGATTTCATGTTACTTGACTTGATCATGGTCTTTGCTTTCTGGCAGGGAAATATATATGCTTTATAGTTTAAATATTATTTATAGTGAACTCAAATAACATTTAAACTAGAAATCATATTCTATTCCTGAAGAAAAAATGATCAGTCTTGACGAGTCAGAGGAATTGTCAACAATATATACAAACATCTGAAAGAATCTTCTCTTCTAAGGTCCCGGGGTACTAGGGAAAAGATTTTTTGATTTATATCTCAGAAAAGGAGTGGAATAGAATGCATAGAATACACTCTAGCGCTATATGCACAAAACTTTCAACAATTCAGCTTAAAATCTTTCACCTAACATGTTCATCTTGTTTATAATTTTCTAAAATGTATCCAGGACAAGATCCAACCTGCAAACATTGCAGTCTACCTCCACCCTCACTGCGCCACATGTTTTGGAAATGCACCAATTTCACATGTCACTCCTAACCCATTAACAGCCATGTTTGGTGGGCTCCCCAATGGCCTTAAAGTGGAGGAGGACAAACTGATTGTAATTGCTTATACCACACTAACTGTACTAGCACGTAGACTTATATTGCTCAACTGGAAGGATCCCAACTGACCTTTTATAAGTCAGTGGATAACTGTTGTTCTGTACTATTTGAAACTGGAAAAAATTTAATTCTCTCTTAGGAGATCAATCCAAAACATTTTTAAAAGATTAAAAGATTTAATTAATAATGTTTTAGAATAAGCATTTATATCGGAGGTAAAATGATATTTTCCATTTTTTCCTTTCATTTTTTTATTACTATTTTTGCCCATGCTCTTGCTTTTCCTCTCTTTCTCTCGGGTGTGGGTTGAATTCTATTTTGTTAGGTTTTGTCTTTTTTGTTCCTGCTTTCTGATTTTGTCTTTTCTTTTTTTCTAGTTTGAGTTTGACGTCATTCATTGTATAAGTTTGGCTTGATTGTATGCAGTGATATTTTCTTGAAGTAAAACAAAAAAAATATTTTAAAAAATGTTATTTGTTGCAAAATGTACATTTAAATGTAAGCGTGTGTTTTTGCCTTTAGGGCAATTTGAAATCAATGTAATAATTTTTTTTTAAATCACTTATACTAGTTTTAACACTAGAATTACCAGAGCCAACGAAAAACCCCATAAAACCAGCCCATTTTAAATCCCTTCGCACCTCTCCGTCAGCATCTTTTGTCTTCTAAATGTGTTGATAAACCCAAGCAGCAAGCAGCCTGCTTTTCCATCCCCCCCACCGTCTTCAGAACGGGCAAGAAGTTCTCCCAGTTCCTGCCTTGATTGATTATCTGTGAGTGAGCTATCCAGAATTGTAAGGGGAAATAATTTGATGTGTGTTTTGTGTCTACAACAATCTATGTAAACACATCGTTAAAACAGAAACGTTTTTCATGTTTTAGTAATAAATAACAAAATGTAAACATAAACTGTATAATGTGTTAATTATGTCTACATTTTGTCATTTATTACTAAAATATGAAAAACATTTGTGCTTTAACAATGTGTTTACACAGATTATTGTAGAAACGGAACACACATGATATGCATGTGTTCCAAATAACGATCTATTATTTCCACTCTAAAACTCCAGCACTTCACTCCCAGATAATCAAGGCATGAGCTGGGAGAACTTTGTGCACGTTCTGTGGCGCTGGGGGGATGGAATAGTAGGCTGCATTTACAGGACAAAAGACGCTGACGGAGAGGTGCGAAGGGACTTAAGTTTTTTCGTAGGCTTTGGTAATTCTAGTGTTAAATTGGTCATAGAGTGGCACTAGAGAGATCCATAATTCATTTTTTAAATGCATTGCATCCTACCAGGGTTGCAGGCAATGTTACTGAACAGAGTTTTTCAAAAATTTCTGTTGAATAATCTATTCTGTTTGCAATTTACTCTAAATGTCAGTAATGAAAGCTTCTATTTTTAGAGTTGGAGAAGTATAAAGAATAGTATTACAGTTGAACTAGCATCGCCGAAGGTGTTGCAGATGACTAAGGGTCCTACGAAGGCAGTGTGTTTGCTTGTTAATTCACAACATACAACCGTAGCTGCCTGGGACAGGTTCAAAAGCAGTCTCAAACTGATTCTGCTGTGTTTAAAAGGAATGCATGTCTCTCTTAGTACAGATAACTAAAAGACGCTCTGTTTAATATGAGACAGTCATATGATTTGCCTTGAGTTTTTCAAAATTCCAGCATTTCATTTTCTGTTAAATTCATTTTGAAAAACAAACATTTACAGTTGTATAATTCGAAATAGATTATTATTTCAGATACTGAAGACATGTTATTTAGAGTCATTTTAAATATTTTGGGACGTGGTGCAGTTGAGACCAATGTTTTTAGGTTTAACTTGCTGGATCCATTTGTCTGATCCAGTCTGATTTTTCCTTAACTGAACTTTAAGACAAAGAAGTTGAATAAAATAAGTATAAGTGAAATGGATTTAACCACAGCAAAAAAAAAAAACTACTTTTTTACACAAACATAGAATCCACAGATAGATATTATAGAATCAGTGTGCTTGTCAGGTTGTGGCCCTTTAAAAAACCCTAGAGTTTAGTGAGGAGTGGAATGCCACACAAATTGGTGGCTCTGAGGCTAAGGATTTGCGCTGGTATCCTGAAGGTTGCTGGTTCAAATCCCCGTCACTGCCAAAAGAGATCCTACTCTGCTGAGCCCTTGAGCAAGACCCTTAACCTGTAATTGCTCCAGCCATTGGACACTGTACAAAGGCTGACCCTGCGCTCTGACCCCAAGGGGTATGTGAAAACTTCCATCCATCCATCCATTTTCCAACCCGCTGAATCCGAACACAGGGTCACGGGGGTCTGCTGGAGCCAATCCCAGCCAACACAGGGCACAAGGCAGGAACCAATCCCGGGCAGGGTGCCAACCCACCGCAGGACACACACAAACACACCCACACACCAAGCACACTCTAGGGACAATTTTGAATCGCCAATCCACCTAACCTGCATGTCTTTGGACTGTGGGAGGAAACCGGAGTGCCCGGAGGAAACCCATGCAGACATGGGGAGAACATGCAAACTCCACGCAGGGAGGACCCGGGAAGCGAACCCAGGTCCCTAGATCTCCCAACTGCGAGGCAGCAGCGCTACCCACTGCGCCACCGGGCCGCCCATGTGAAAACTTACAAATTCTTAATACAACAAATTGTATAAGGCAAAATAAAGAACAAAAAAAAAATTCCCTGGAATGTCTTCTCTTTTCTCAAGGTTTTTAAATAGAAACGCTTTACAGTAAAACCTTGGATTGCGAGTAGCTTAGTTTGCGAGCATTTTGCAAGACAAGCTAAATTTTTAAATAAATTTTAACTTGATGAACGAGCGAAGCCTTGCAATATGAGTAGTCCGTATACACTTTGTCGGCCGAGCGTCATGTGATCACAACTGAGCCGATGGTTCTTCTCTCTCTCTCTCTCTCTCTCTCTCTCTCGCCGCGGAATTATGGGTAATCGTCTCCCATGCTCGGTTTCAGTTGGCATGCCTCACTCATATAGTCAACATCCACATGAGCGTATAATGTTTACTATAGCATTGTGACCACGTGTGTGTGTTGTAACATGTGAGTCCCTGTCATGCACCCCAAAACACAAGGCTGAGTCTCAGTACTTTAGCAAAACCAGCTTTATTCAGCTTGAAACAGGAACAGCACGGTTATTTATTGTAGCGGGATCTACCACTCTCCTATACACAGACACAGCAATCCGGCAGGGTCATGACCAGGTTAGTGGCCAAGTAATACTGTTCCCTTGCATTTATTATGTTCCTTGCATCACCCATCGACGGCGGGCACTTACAGAGAGACCACGAGCTTTTTGGCAAACTGCTACAGCTCTGGGAGCCCGCAGTTGCTTCGGGACACTCTTTCGACACTCTTGGGGGGAATCCCAAAAGAGTTTAGAATCCTTACAGTGCGTAAAGCATTTTTTTAAATTTTGTGTCCAAGTGTAGCGATTCTACAGGTAAAAGCAACTGTCATTGGATAGGTTCCTTGTTATAGTTGCAAAAATAAAAAAGATTCCAGTGAGCCAACAGATAGCAGTGATTTCATTCCTCCTCTCCTCTCCTCTCTCTCCTCTCCCTCACATCAACCACGATTCTTTTCAAAGGTAAAGTGCAGGTTTTTTTGTTTTACATATTTTATGTTAATTTTGTATTAATCATTTTTACAGTATATGAATATTTTTGGGTTGTAAAACGAATCATCTGAGTTTCCATTATTTCTTATGGGGAAATTCACTTTGATATACGAGTGCTTTGGATTACAAGCATGTTTCCAGAATGAATTATGCTCGCAAACTGAGGCACCAATGTATTTTTTATTTACAGTACAGGGGCAAAACATATCATCTTCCTGACTTCCTATCCTCATCTGTAGCCTTCAGGACTCCACACATTTCTCCATTTTTACCGTATATCTTCTGTCACCATACTCTACTCCAGAACAGTGCAACATCAGATAATGGTTTGGATGGCATCATAGTGCAGTGGTTGGCCCCACACCTCCGGGAGCCTGGGATGGAATTCAATCTCAATCTGTGAAGAATGTGTTCTCTCTTTGTCTGTGTGGTTTCTTCCTCAGGTATTCTAGTTTTCCTGCCACATGCCAAAGATCTGCAGATTAGATAAGTCAGTAACTGTAAGCTGACTTAGTGTGGGTGGGAATGTGTGTGACCCTCAAGGGTTGGTTCACACCTTGCATTCAATGCAGCCATAAAAATGCCTTTTGAATTTAATTACAGGGGTTCAAATGCAGATGGATGGATGTATGATCTCATTGTGCCACAAGGCTGTGGGTGAATGATATCAGAAAATTTACTAAAAATGACATCCCACTCATTGCATTTTCCAAGCACATTATGGCTAAGATAGATTCTGACCATCTCTTAGGCCCTCAGTGAACATTTGCTTTCAACATACTGCCTGCAATGTTATGATGGGCTCCCTTGAGCTCAGGCCATGTCTAAACCTCTTGAGACGCCATTCATTTCTGGAATTCCCGTGATTTCTCAAACTACCCTTTGATGAACTGAAAGAGATTAGATTGTGAAACCTTCATAGTTTGCCAGTATGCCAAAATGAAGAATTCCAGCTCTAACTCTTAAGTCACTTCAAATGCTTTGAAGTATCATTCCTAAGCGTCTTGACCAACAGTTGATTCCCTGAGGATAGTTTTTAACATAAAAGTACTGTTTTTTTACAAAACTTATGCAAGATATAGATAAATAGCCACAGTGTTTTTGTTTTTAATTTAACAAGATAAAAATCTGGCATCTATAGAACACTGCTCAAATTCTAACACAATTGCTAAAAAAATCACTAAAACTAAAATGGTTTAAAAGCTATTTTTTGCAGTAGAATTTCTGTGGAGTGTAACTTCCTTGGGGGACACGTTCCCCAAACTTTCCAAGCAGTATAATTTGTCTTCTACAAATATCTGCACATTTCTCAACATTTTCATGAGAAGCCAGAAACTATTTTAGAAGCAAGTGTCATAAGACAGCAACCGATACTGGCTTGCAGACTCCATGACATTGGTACACTGTATATATACACACCCAGAGTCACTTATACTCAAGGAGCAGGCCTCGACCATGCTGAAATTCCAAAACATAATATTTATTTAATAGGAAACAGTTACACATAAATTTCTTTCATTTCATTATTTATTTTACTAACCCACTTTTTGTAATACAGAGCTGTGGTAGGCCAGACTTTACCCTCAGAAAAATTCAGACACAAAGCAGGAACCAGTCTTGGATGATGTGTATCACAGCTTACACTCAGGCTCACTCCTACAGGACCAATTTAGTGTTGCCAGTCAGCCTAAGACGTGCATCTTTGGAAATTGTGTGTTGTGGAGGAACAGACACTGGGAAAAGTTATCATACATGGTGGATGAATCAAAAGGATCTGCAGCAGGAGGACCCTCTGTGGCTCTTTTAGCCACAGGACCCTGTGATATAATTTAAAGGCCTGTGACTAAAGGTGATGGTGATGTAGGTTTGCAAGGTGCACCTTCTGTTACAAATGGACGTGATGTTGATATCCAATGCTCTTCAATGCCATTCATTTGTTTCATTAAGTTTCTTTGCCTGATCTTTTGTAAAATGCATGTATGCAATTATTTTCATTTTATATTTTCTTGCAGCATTTGCTTATCTTTGGTTGAGTATGTGGCAAAAACATTTTAAGTATAATATCATCTAATGGAAATATTATAATATACTGTATGTGTTAAATTGGGAAAGCATGGTGGCGCAATGCCTTGTAACAAGGGGTTTAAGTCATAGGTGTCATCTGCATGGAGTTTGCATGTTTTCCAGTGTGTGTGTGGATTGCCCTGAGCACTCCAATTTCCTTTTGCACTTGAAAGACATGGTGGACTGGTGAATCTAATTTAGCTGTAATGTGTGTGTGTGTGTGTTCACATGTGTTTATGTGCAACCATACGTTATGGTGAACATAATGGTTGCTAGAATAGGTACCAGATCTGGATAAGCAGGTTGAGAAAATTCGATGGATGGATGGATGGATGGATGGATGGATGGATGGATGGATGGATGGATGGATGGATGGATGGATAAATGTGTTAAATTCTGGCATTGCATCACGGAAATAATCACTGAACGTGAGATTATTTTTAGGTATGAAATTGTAACATCTTACAAAAATATTATAGAATGTTCAACCTGAAACTACTTTTACATACTACACTGCAAAAAAATGAAATCTAAGTCAAGTGAAAAGTATTGAAATCATGAAAGTAAATTTAGTTTCCCTTATTGCAAGAATTATTGACTGCCCAAAAAATTTGTATTTATGATTATTTATCTTAATTTAAGATGTCTCGTCAAGTAAGTTTTGCTTACCCCATTTTTTTTCTTTGCCAAATACAAGCAAAACACTTCCCAATATAAAGTTTTGTTTTTTTTTTAATCTAGTTTCTGCATATGCATTTTTTGCAGCGTAGCTGGTTAAACGCACATAGTGTGACTTGTGTTACGAACGTATCCCCAACGGCACAAATGTATAAATAGTAACTAAATTCAGTGATTGAAATCATGCAATCTATGATTCAGGATGTTAAGCTATATTGTTTACAACATCCATATCTGCCATTACATTTACACATACTTTTATCTAGTAAAATCTTGTTTTAGCCCCAGAGACCCACAGAATGGTAAGACTCCCCACTTCACTAATGAATACTTGCTGAGAAGAAAATGACTGATGTCAAGTTTGTCGGTACTTCTGCTAAAGGTTGTTGTTGACAAGTGGATCCCCAGAACTAGAAGATAGATAGATAGATAGATAGATAGATAGATAGATAGATAGATAGATAGATAGATAGATAGATAGATAGATAGATAGATAGATAGATAGATAGATAGATAGATAGATAGATAGATAGATAGATAGATAGATAGATAGATAGATAGATAGATACTTTATTAATCCCAAGGGGAGATTCACTAAATAGCACTTAAGATAGCACTGAAGTTACTGTAACTTCCTTAAACAACCATTTGTTTCTGACCTCATATGTGGAAAAAAAGCTAACAAAAAATATAAAAAATATTAATTGTTATCAGAATACAGTACATTTACTATTTATACATTTGCGGATACCTCCTTATCATGAGTTTACAAAAGTTCGGCAAACGTTGCAACAAAACCAAACAATAAAAATAATGGCATACACATGTTTTACAAAAGGTCCAGCAAAGAATAATAATTAAAAAATGAATGCCATTCATGTGCACTGAACCTCAACATCACTTCCATTTCTGAAGGAAGGTGCACTTTCCAAATTTACATCACTTCCACCTGAAAGATGTCAAAGGGTCCATTGGTTAAAGGAGCCACAGAGATGCCTTCTGCTAAAGTCCTGCAGCCAGCCCTTCTCAAATGGATTGTTATTTGAACCCAGGATTCTAGACATCTGAGGCAGCAGCAATAATCATTATTTACTCCCCCTAATTTTTTAAATGTAATCATAAGAAAATTCACATTACACATTACCACAATGGTGCAAGAATTAAAAGTCTTCCCGGTCTTGGACAAAAATGCTGGGCGCAATACCCTCATCCACTTTGACATCACAAATGGGGACCTAGAAATGGTTGCCATGCCCTCGTCCTAGTGTGTGCCGTGTGGTTTTGAGGCTTTCCCTATCAGCTTAACAATCTAATGCATGTGAATGAGCCCCTTTTACTTTTCCTTACAGACATTGGTGAATGTTAATTTGTAAGTTATTAAAACATTCTAAAGTAGATATGGAATTTACAGTTTTTTATGGGTTTTTTTTATAAAAAAATAAGATTTTACTTAGGTGATACTGTGTTGTCACAGTTCACTCCTCCTTCTTGTGATATTCAGGCTAGAATCACAAGGAAGGTCTAACAAGCATATCACTTCACCTGTGCCTGTGCTCCAAATGGAAAAACAAAAAAATGCAACCAATTGCATCTCAAATGTTGTAAGTCATTTTGGATAAAGGAATCAGATAGGTAATGATAAAAGGATACCACAAAGTGTATTCTCTCTCACAGGTAAGTACCTAAAATTGACACAAAAAAGATACATTCAAGAGTTTCAAGTAAACAGAGGACATGCGTCATGGAGCCCATCACAAGGACCACTTGTGTTCTGGTCACATGAACTCAAGAACCTAATTAAAAGAGAAAAAGAGGATGTCCAGTTCATATCTGGATACAACTGAAAGAAGAACTTCACCCTGCTGAAGTTGCACTATGTGCCTGCAACAGGTTTCAATTCCACAAAGAAAATTAAAGGAAAGCCAAAGAGGCTTTTATAGAGATGTTAGAGAGTCTTATTATACTATCTAAGTTATCTTACATGCTATATTCTGTCATAATAGTGACTTATAGGATAGAATAAAAATGTACTTTTATATAAAAACAGTGTGAAATATGTCCTTGGTGGTCAGAACACTCCTGAGAAACCACAGCTTGTATGTCTGGAAATAAGATATGATGATCATGTTGCTATACTGTATATTATGTAAAATTATTCCATATCACCCTGTTTTTTGCTTTATAACCACTGTCACACACGTGTGATTGGGAGACCGCTAAAGGGCCTGAATGATAGTAATTCCGCTCCAAAGACCAGGGGGCAGCGGGGTGCACTGACTGTCTCTTTCAATCCCTTGCAGACCATCCACAGGAAATCCTGCAGGGTTCCAGCACAACTGATAATGTCACTTCTGGTCTGGCACCACTGATGACGTCACTTTATTTTCTTGGCATATAAAGCTGCCATCTTAAATACATAGCTCAGTTCTGTTTTGGACTTGTATCTGCAAACACCTCTGTCCAATTTAAACCGTTTTTGCAGCCAAAAAGCAATATAAAGGTGGCTGCCCCAAACCTTTTTGCTGACTTTGTGGCGTTTTTTTGACACCACTAACATTTTGTGGTTTATATATAGTACACTTGGATTAAATGTAGTGCCACATCAAGGTATACAACCATAAAAAAATCAATATGGCTGTTTTTTTACATAGGCTATTACTTAAAGGCAGAGTGGTGGCTCTGAGGCTAGGGATTTGTGCCGGCAATCAAAAGGTTGCTGGTTTGAATCCCGTTGATGTTAGAACTGATTCCATTCTGTTGGACCCCTTGAGCAAGGCCCTTAACCTGCAATTGCTCCGTTATGGGTAGCATGTCCTCCATCTTTCAGGGAGAACTGTGGGGTTGGTGGCAGGATTGGCACTCCAGCCACTATAAAAAAAAATTCATACTGATCCATTTCATTTGAACTAGTCCTAATTTGGGATCCTGAGGTGTTGAGTGTCAGCTAGCAACACAAACACTCAAGGCAAGGTCAGAATCAACTAATACATGAAGCGTGGGACCGGCATAAAGTTCTGAGTGGTTCTTGACAATTAGATCATAGAATTATGCATTTCTCCACCTTTTCATTGAATCATTTTCTCACCATGCCAAATTTAAGTGAGTAAGACATACTGTCAGGATTCAAGATGTTTTTTCAAGAGGTTGCTCCTGTCAAAAAGTGTAGGTATTCTTTATAGATTTCAGAGTGCTTAATCCAAATCAACAGAATTACTGTATCACATCCAGTTTTTGAAAGATAAAGGTTTAAAATGTTCCACTATTTAGAGAAATATATTTTTATTATCATATATAATTATAATTATCATATATACTTCAAATATAATTATTACTTACAAAAGTAGATGTTTGGTAGTTTTTTTTCTCTTATTATCCTCTGAAGGTGTTTCATAGTGGAACGACCAACAGATATCTGTTAACCTAGACTCACTCCAGTTTTCACTATAAAATCTCTAAATTTGAGCGATATCCTGGTGGAACACCTCTCCATGTTCATTAGTGACCACTCCCATGTTCTATTTCACATTTTGTTTACCTGTTCCCTGGTCAAGAAAATGGATGGATCAACCAAGCCTTGCATATTTCTGTAAAAACCATTTAAACAACAACATTCTCTCTTCTGGAAAATCAAAAGGCATATTTCTAACCTTCTACATGTAAACTCCTGGTTATTTTGATGGAATAAGACGAAAGAAACAAACAACAGTGATTGGGTTGTTTCTACCTCAATTAACGTTAAGAAAGAAAAATAACAACAATAACATTTATTTACAAACAGTGTAGCTCAAAGTGCTTTACAAGATGTCAAAGAGATAGGTACATGAAAAGAAAAACAAATAAGATTATGGAATAATATTAAAGAATAAGTAACAAAGAAAAAACAAATAAATCTATACAATCTTAAAAAAACATAAATATCAAGTAGAAAAATTGTGTCCTTATATACAGTAACACAGTGTAAGTCTCTAAAGATGAGTCCTGTGAGAAGGTCAGATGGATAGGAGGACAGAAAAAAACAAGCTAGAGAAAAAAAAACAAAATCTGCAGGGGTTCCAAAGCCAAAAAGACTGCCCAGCCCCCACTGTGCATTTTAGCTAACATAAATGTTCTTAATTCATTCCTCTTTGTTTCCAGGCTTCCTATGAGAGGATTCAATGTGGACAACTGACACACCTGCCTTCATTCCAGATGGTTGCACGGTGCTTTGATCAGATTGTGGTAGTGCAAATGGCCACCACAAAAGTACTGGAAAAGACAGCAGAGAAAAGTAGAGATTGGTAAAGATTGCAAATCCCTGAAGAACATGATAATTCTATGCCTATATAGTTTATTAGGAGTACAATTAAAATGTATCTATGAAAAAGCCAAATTAAAATAATGGGTTTTAGTAGTTTTTTAAAATGCTCTACAATATTAGTCTGCAAATTTCTATTTGTAAACTATTCTAGATTTTAGGTGCATAACTGCAAAAGGTTGACTCACCACTTCTTTTAAGTTAGTATCTTGGAAAAATAAGCAGACCACCATTAGAAGATCTAAGGTTGCAACTTGGAATGTAGTAGGACAGGCATTTTAAACTATAAGAAAGAGCTTTATATACTTTTAGTAGTTTTTCAAAGTCAATTGTAAAGGACACACGTAAGCAGTATAATGATGCTAAATCTGGTAAGATGTGGTCAGATTTTCTTTTTCTTGCTGATATTCTTACTGCTGAATTCTGGACTAACTGCAACTGACTGATGTAATGAATTTTGCTAAAACCTCAGCATTCCTTAAACAATCATTAGGCAGAACTTGTGTCCTTGTCAGTCTTCACTAGACACAGTGATTTTTTGCCCTCATCTCAGAGCTGTTCAGGTTAGGTAAACTGCCAATTCTGAGTTCACAAGTATGGTTTAATGTAATTTATCCCAGCCTTTATTTATTCCTGTCTCATGATCCTGCAATAGGCTCTGGCTTTTTGTCTTTCAGTAATGGAAGCAGTGGCTTCACAAAATGAATGCACAAGTGGCTCTGAGGCTAAGGATCTGCACTGGTGTCTGAAAGGTTGTCGATTAAAATCTTGTTACTGCCATAAAAGATCCTACTCTGTTGGGCCCTTGAGCAAAGTCCTTAAACTGAAAATTGCTCCAGGCTGACCCTGCGCCATGACCCCCAAAGGTCATGTGAAAAGACAAATTCCCCTCTGGGATTAATAAAATATATCAAATCAAAAATTTAAATCAAGTGGATGGATGTCCAGGATCATTCTCTGGAAAAACATCACTGTGTACTCTCATAAGAATTCACAGTATGAAATAAGAATAGAACTAAAACAGTTCTAGCTCTCAAGACCACAAATTGAACTAAGCGAGTTAGAAAATTAATTGAAGATTAAATAGTCAATATTACTTTCTTTCCAGCGATATTTGCTTTTTCAGAATTTCTGTGTAAATAAATTTCTGTTATGCCATTGTATTTACTTGGCAGTCACTGCCTATTTGTGGCTGGTACATCCTGTTTTAGTCATGCTGTTCTGTTTCATTGTTTATATCACTTAAAAGCCAAGGGCTGATATTCAAAAAAAAAAAGAAAAGAAAAAAATTGTGCTTTCAATAATTCAACTCCTTTCTCTAGTTGATGTGGAAGTAATATTTATAAACCTGAAAAATGTGGGGTTCAGCAAAACTGTTCTGAGTTAACTTTATGTCTTCAGGCCAGAAAAAAAGAATAAACTGTAACATTGCATTATTTACGTTCTCTGATTATTTAACTTTGGTTAAACAGTGTTGTTTATTTTCTTGATTCTCTTTGGTCGCGGATTGAGAAACAAATGTATCCATCACCACAGGATTAAAGTTAAAGGGTTGATTGCATGACATATGGTTTCCTCAGCTTTGCTCATGGTTTACTTATCAACTCTTCTCAGTTTGAACTATGGAAGACATGCACACCACTAGTGAGATATCAGTTTCTCCACAGGATTCGAACCTTACAGTAATAATCTGTTTGTTTCATAAATCTGCACCTGTGATTTAGCATTTTATTTTCATTATCCTATAGCAATTTTGTGAGAAGAACACTTCAGAGAAAATAATTTGATGCTGAAGTTATTACAAATGTCACTATCATTCTACTCTGAAAGGGAGCAGATCAAAGAAGGCACAATTGGAGGTGGAGTCAACTACCAAAATTAAAAATAGTCAGAATGTTCTCTCCACAAAATGAATGAAGACCTTTTTTGGTGCTAACCTTTTTCTGTCATTTTTGTTTTTATTTGTTCCTTATTTTATTATAGTCACTGACTTACACTGGACAAAGGAGATAAGCAGTTATCCTTCTTAAAGGATTAACCTCTTTAATGTTACATTTTTACTTAAAAAATCATATTTTTTGGCTTGAAAAATAGAATTTTTATTAAATCTCATCTTTCTACTGTAAAACATGCAAAGCACTAAAAGTACAAATTTAGAAGTATTAAAAGTATAATAATGATACAAATCCTCTTTAATAAAATCCCTGTGTGCGTCCAGGTGTGTGTCTTCTGGTGAAGTGCGCATGCTCGGGGCATGGTGCGATATTACTGTCAGAGAAAGTTACAGGCGTTTTACGGAAATACAAACCAGTATTACTGCGAGAGGAAATTAAAGGTACACAATACAGTGACTCATATTACAGCCACATACAAGCCAGTATTACTGTCAGAGGTGATTAAAGGCATATTACCGACGCGCACGACCTGTATTACCGACAGAGAAAATTAAAGGTATATTAAGGACGTACAAGCCAGCGGACGTACAAGACAGTATTACTATCACAGAAAATTAAAGACACACAATACACGGTGGCAGCCCACAAAGAACGGTCAGCTCAGCAAGAAAACATCAACAAAAGAAAGGCTGAAAGAAAGAAAAATACGACCAACAAAAAGAATGAGGTCAAAGTCCCTTGCCATTTAATATAGACTGTTCCTACTAATGTTTATGCACTACTGTTCTAGCGCCCGTTATTGTAATGGGCTAAATGACTAGTAATAATAATAATGATGATGATGATGATGCCCATACTGCATATACTGTCAAAATATGTCTTTTGTGTGGTATATCTTCGAATGGGAAACCTGCTCAGGTGTATGGTCATTTACCTGACACTGTTCAGCATAATGGTTTGTCTCAACAACTATTGTGTCGATCATATCATCATCAAGAAATAACTTCAGGTAAGTAAGTGGATCTTGGCTGTTAACGTTCACGCTCCCTCACAAAATCAAAATGAGGTGGTGCTGTTTTATTTGAAGCAGGGTCAAAAGAGACCCAAACTTTCAGATTCATCAGAATCACTTTTGGTTTCACTGTCAATTTCAATTTCACTGCCTGAAGTCAGATTCACTTTGTCTTCACTGCTAATGAGAGGTTCCTCAACATCGCTGCTCGTGTCACTGTTAAGAGCGTGCAACACCTGAGCTGCTGAAAAATGTTTCTTACGAGATGCCATTATGAGGCTAGGAGAAGATGTGTCTACACTGTTGCCCGGTGTATCCTTGGACCTGACACTTATGTAAGACACACCTATACTGTTGCCTGAGTAACACTGTTAGCACTTTTACAGCTCAAGTAATCCTCAGGTCTAACGCTTACGCGAGACACATTTATACAGCTGCCTGAGTGACACTCAGGACTAATGCTTTTAACACTATTTTCATTGCCCGAGTGAGGCTCAGGTCTAACACTAAAGAGGTTAAACAGAAACGTGGTCACAGGTAAAGTTGGAGTCTATTAGAGTAGTATCTGAGATCATTACCAAAGCCAAAACCATTTGTAAAGTTGAAATTGCAATTCTTATCAGTGCTAGTTTCTTGCAAGTCTTTTACAAAATTCAGACCCTTGCATATTGTGAGCAGTCATATATCATACACTTGCAAATATCATGGCTGACTGTTGTGAAGTACCAGCTCACAAAAATTCAGAAAGGTCGTAGGCCTCAAATTAAAACTCAGACCAATATTCCCACTCAGGTCTGATCTCACAGGGTAGGACTAACCAGCACTAATCACCATGGCTTCAGACTCAAGAAGCAGGCCTGTGGCCTATACAGGACCAACAAAAATGTCTAAAACAGGGCCATCTTTTTCCAAGGATCTAAAGCCACCTGAGAAACATTTTAATTTTCATGTCAACATTTACAATCACAATTACTTTAGCTAATGCAGATTTGTTGTAAATGGTGATAATACCGATTAATCCAATGGAGGAATAAAGTAATCTATAAATCACAAAAACAGGAAGCAATTCTTCTTTGTAGTACAAATTATAATTAAAAAATCATAGACTTTTTACAAGTGGGCATAAGTGGTTATGGTTACTGCCTCTCAGATTCAGTATGCAGTAGGGTCATTGTTCATGTGGTGTCTGCATGTTCTTTATTATAGTTGGATATAATCCTGCAGGTGATAGCTTTGCACCACTGGGTCCTCAGCCAAGCATATGCACCAAAAGTCTGAACCTGTGGTTCCTTTCATACTGAGCAGAACTGCTTGAGGAGGAATGAAACTAACCTGTCGTACAATGGTTTAAACCCTTCTATTGTCTCTTCTAGGTGGTTGGTATTACTTGATATTGAAACACTGGTCTATTCTTATTCACCATTGTCCTGTTTCCCCTTATTTTTGTTTAAATGATGTGTATCTCTTTTATAACTTTTGTTTTACATATCTTTATATCAGTGGTTCCCAACCATTTCTATGCTCTTAGAAAATGTTCAATTTATGTTCACACCCCCTACAAAAGTAATACCATATTTGAAGATAAAGTCAGATTTGTAATTATTGAACCACATTCAGTACAAATTTAACTAAACAAAAACATTTAACCCAGTGCCTAAAATTTAAATATACATTGAGCAGTTCACCTTTATAAATCTCAACAGTCTTGTAAATGTTTCCCCTGTGAAGCTTAGAATACTCGATTGATGGGGTTGGGTTATCCCGCAAAGGATCAAGGAAAATGAGGAAATGACACACAATCAATGATCAATGGGTATTATTTATATCTTTATTTTCAGTATTATGAGCTCTGTATTAATTTTACTAAATATTAGAAGTGATTTAACTATCTTTGTTGTACTGTGAAGTGTGCATGTTTGTTATGTACAACTGGTTCACTGATCTACAAATAAATATTTTTTGTTTGCTTCTGGGAACTTCAGAGCAGCTCTTTATTAAGTTTTTTACACTGATTTCATATATGAAATCGGAATTAAGCTAGCACATCAGGATTTTGAAATACACATCATTGACGTTTTGACACTTTTGAATATCAATATAATATATCAACACGATATCTGGAGTTTGGACTATGTCCCACCAAAATTGTTTTGATGTGTTTATTCTGAAAACAAACCAGGAGACAATACCAGAGACACGTTAAAGCATATTTATGTCAATTTACCTCAATATAAAAGTGAGGTCAGTGTGCCCAAAAATGTTGGAGGCACTTGCTTTTGCACTTGTACTGCACATCCGTCTCTCTTTGCAAGAACCAAGTGTACTCACCCATCATGCTCAGAATGAATTTTCCCCGATATCAGTTTTCCATCACCTTTATATCTTGATGAAATCTTTCCCCATGCTCATCTCAAACATCGCTTAGATTTGGTGGAAAAAAGTCGAGATGAGAATGTAAAAAATGCATCTTCAGTGACCTTATGGCTCCCATAAGCTAATATACTTTCAGCGTATTCTCCACAAGCTCAGTATAATTCTCTGCTCTGTGCTTGTCAAGAAAATTCTGGACAACATGCACGAATGAGGGTGCTGATTCAGTTGGCTTCAGTTTCTTTTTGAACTCATCGTCAAGCATCAGTTCACGGATTTCAGGGCCAACAAAAACACCTTCCTTAATTTTGGCTTCACTTTCCTTGATACCAAATTTGTTTCTTAAAGGCTGAAATGCATTGCCTTTACTGTCCATTCACCCTAGTTGTCCAAGACCTGGAATATCATAACTAAAAAATGGGATGTGCAGGACGAAAACAGTTTTCAGATTTGGAGTCAGCAAGTGAAATTTGTTATAGTACAGGTGAAAGAATCCCAGTAGCAAAATGCTTGTTGACCAGTGATCTGCTTAGGATGGTTTGTTAAATTTAGAACATACTGTAATCTGTTGTAAAAATGTACTGAATGTAAATAATTGTACTATTCATCTATACTGTAAAGGCACTTTACAAATATAAACCCATAAAGAGTGTGGAAAAAGCCTTAGGATGGTGTTGTAAACAGTAAGGTCCTATATTACTTTAATAAAATTCAGAAAGCAGATGTTTTTTCCTCATCCATTGACAATTCTAGAAAATTAAATTAATCAAAGATGACTTTTCTTTGTATACTTTTAATTAAAGTAAAATGACCTAGGATGTTAAAGCAATAATAGTAAAGAAGGCATGTTTTTCCATTGAACTCCTAATCAATCCTTTATACCCATAGTGTAGATATTTAACTAAATAAGTGGAAGTGCATTCTGTGCGAATAGACTGACTTGAACTACCTAATAAAACCACGTTTGTCCTTATGATATATATTGTACCATGCATGTAAATTAAATACTGTTCATACAAATGTGCATCAATGTTTAAATTCACTAGATACTGGCTGTTGTGAAAATTATATTCCACCCAAAAACCACAACCTGATACTTCAGTTTAATAACTTTGTGCTACAACCTTCAAATGAAGGAACTGTGCTTAAAAGAGTAAATCCTTCTGAAAGTGACTCGGACACATTATTCACAAACAGGATTCTGTAAATTGCTTTGGGAGTCTACTTAGGACACAAGGTGTGATTGAGACATCTCATTTTACTTCAAAATCATTTTCTTTAGGTGTTGAAATAAGGCATCCAGAGACTCCTTCTCTTGAGTATGTACAGTATATGTGTTTGTGTGCATTTGTATAACTATAAAAGGAATTTCTAAATTAATTTGGGAATAAATGTTCAGAAGATAAATTCAACTGCTCCTTGAGCGCTTATACTAAGAATAAGTTTTGCCTTTCAACTTAACTGCCAGTTCACCATGCAAATAATTTTTTCTATAAGAATGAAAGTGGAATTTTCACCCAAGCTTTCACCATTTCATTTCTTCTTGTATATTTACTGACTTTCAGAATTGCCTTACAAAAGACTAACTTTAGCCTGTGATAGATATTGGTGTGAAAAGCTGCCTTTGTAGTCTGTGGCACAAACAGTTTCAGCAAATCACCACTATACATCTCGTGAATGAGCATTAGACATATATAAATGAAAAAAAATGTGTGTGTGTGTGTGTATGTATGTGTGTGTATATATGGAGAAGTCCGCGCTGCTCACGCTCAACCACAGCCACTAGATGGCGCCTGTATGCACTTTTAGATTTTTTCAATGTTTGCGCACACCTCATTTCTCACTACAAAAGACCTGTGTGTGTGCGTGTGTGTTTATGGAGCAGTCTGTTTTGCTCACTCTCAACCACAGCCATGGGAGTTGGTGTGCATTCTACAGAAGATGTAAAAGCTTACACAAGTATGAGTTGCACTTGGTAAGACAGCGCATGCATGCACTTTTACATTTTTTCAGTACTTCCATAGACCTCACTTCTTATTCAACCCAAGCAGACAAACTCAATTTTGCACAGTCAGCTACCATACGTTTGCCTAAGACGTGTCCCGCACAATTTGTGCCACAGCTGCACTCGCATACACGTTCATTTCGGACAAGATACAACCTCACCCGGCTGCAAAGGAGGGTCCTCAACCTCTGCCCTGGGTAATTCTTAAGAGTTAGCTAACACCTTTACAAGTTCACCAATATAGTAAATCTGCTATGGAGACTTGGGGTTGTTTTTTGTCCCAAGGAAGACATGCAGCTAGTCAATATATACGTAATCAGGACTGACCTATTGTTCTTAAAAGGGAGTTCTTAAAGAGGGCCTAGGCACAGGAGATGCAGACTTGGAGAGAGCCCTTTTCAAGGAACCAACCCTTTTCTTTATACCTAGTGAGCTTTACATGGAACAACATTGGCAAACAATGCCATAGGACAGGAGCAATCCTGGCTGTCTGGCACTAGAAGTATTGTAACAGTTCAGAGTTACAGTAGGTACATTTGTAGTACTGGGGTGTTGTACCGTGTTAGCCATTATGAATGTAGAGAAAAGTCAAACATAACAACACCTTTTATTGGCTAACTAAAAAGATTACAATATGCAAGCTTTCGAGGCAACTCATGTCCCTTCTTCAGGCAAGATTTGCATTTAATGGATGTGGTATTATACAGTATCTGTTTTATTTATTGCCCTAATTGTATTCATTGATGGTATTGTATTCCTATCACTAATCTGCCGGTGAAATGTAAGTAAAATTTTAATTGGGCTAGCATAATGGCAACAAATCTTCTTCTTCTTCTTTCGGCTGCTCCCGTTAGGGGTTGCCACAGCAGAACATCTTCTTCCATATCTTTCTGTCCTCTGTATCTTGTTCTGTTACACCCATCACCTGCATGTCCTCTATCACCACATCCATAAACCTTCTCTTAGGCCTTCCTCTTTTCCTCTTGCCTGGCAGCTCTATCCTTAGCTTCCTTCTCCCAATATACTCAGCATCTCTCCTCTGCACATGTCCAAACCAACGCAATGTCACCTCTCTGACTTTATCTCCCAACCGTCCAACTTGAGCTGACCCTCTAATGTATTCGTTCCTAATCCTCTCCATCCTCGTCACACCCAGTGCAAATCTTAGCATCTTTAACTCAGCATAATGACCACAAATATGAACTTGAGTTTGAACTATTTTTGCATTCTCACTATCTTCTCAAGCGCCTTCAACACCATCCAATCTCTGCTCCTTAGGGACTAGCTGACAGTGATGGGAGTAGATTCATACATGGTAGCATGGATCGTGGACTATCTTAAAGACAGACTTCAGTATGTGCGCCTCGGGAACTGCAGGTCTGACATTGTGGTCAGCAACACAGGAGCACCGCAGGGGACTGTACTTTCTCCGGTCCTGTTCAGCTTATATACATCAGACTTCCAATACAACTTGGAGTGCTGCCACGTGCAAAAGTTCGCTGACGACACTGCTATTGTGGGCTGCATCAGGAGTGGGCAGGAGGAGGAGTATAGGAACCTAATCAAGGACTTTGTTAAATGGTGTGACTCAGACCACCTACACCTGAACACCAGCAAAACCAAGGAGCTGGTGGTGGATTTTAGGAGGCCCAGGCCCCTCATGGACCCTGTGATCATCAGAGGTGACTGTGTGTAGAGGGTGCAGACCTATAAATACCTGGAAGTGCAGCTGGATGATAAATTGGACTGGACTGCTAATACTGATACTCTGTGTAAGAAAGGACAGAGCCGACTATACTTCCTTAGAAGGCTGGCGTCCTTCAACATCTGCAATAAGATGCTACAGATGTTCTATCAGACGGTTGTGGCGAGCAACCCTCTTCTATGCGGTGGTCGAAAGCCTGTACTCACAGTGATGCATGAGGACTAAACTTGGGAAGCCCTGGACTGAAGGGCCAGACAAACAACAATTTCAAAACTTGACACTCATGGATGTTCTTCTTAACTCTTGGGGAACCTTACACAGAACAGGGCTACTAAAACTCTCCTGGAGCCAGACCTGGAAATCTTCTTCTTCCTTCCACTATCCTTGTTTATTTTAAAATTGTTGATTAGGCCACATTTTGACCAAGGATGTAGACCAAAAGTGTTACCATTACCCTGATTGACAATCATATTTGTAAAATAACAATATATCTGGCTAGGTCTTGGAAGGTGGCACAGTGGCACAGCTTTACAGCTGCAAAGTCTTACGTTTACATCATAGCCCAGTCATTATCTGTGTTGAATCTGCATCTTATTCCCATGACAACAATGATTCGATTTTTCCCAGGTACTCCTGTGAATTCTCACGTGGTAAAGTCTTACTGTCCTTTGTGAGTGAGCATTGGTTTAAGCATGTGTGCCTTGATGAACTGTGTGACAATTGATTAGCCTGACACAGACAGACACGGGAGGCACACTTATAAAAACACAAGCTGTTTTTTATTTTTCTTCCCTGTCCCTAAGAGCCCACAACACAGTCCAAGCACTAAACACAATCACAATACTTTATTTTCTCTTTCTTTTTCTTTCTCTTTCCCCTCCACTCCTCTCCAGCAAGCTTTGTCTCCTTCCTCCCGACACTGGCCCCACGGAGTGGTTACTGCTGGCTCCTTTTATAACACCCCAGGAAGTGGTCCAGGCACTCGTTGACCTACTTCCGGCAGCACTTCCAGGTGTGGTAGAAAACCCACCCAAGAGGGCTCATCAGCTGTTGCAGCACCCCCTGGCAGCACCCATCGGATCTCAACAGGGCTGTAAATAACTCCAACTCCCCTGAAGCCCTGTGGGAATCCGAGGCACCACTGCAACCCATGGGGGCTGCCATCTAACGTCCTGGGGGAGGTACTGTTCTTTTCAAGCTTGCTACCCCAGTCCTCTCCGTGAAGAGGAGTCCCGGCCAGACAAGGACCCCGGGCCGTCTGTGACAACTGGCATCCTGCCAGTAAAAGTTTTGATCTTGATTTCAACCCCATACTTCTGGGACTGGTAATGCAAAATGCAGATTAGAAAAGTAACAAGTATCACTGAGTGAGAAAGCTATTGACTATAACCACTGTACCTCAAAAGGATAAAGTGAATCACAAAAATTTGGTCAAATGTCCAAACCATGGTCATATTATAGAAATGGTTTAGCTTAATTTGTGTTGTGTCTTAAAAAGTGATTTTTGCCACTGTTGTCTTGTTGTAGATTGCATCTCAGCCTCATTTATGGTGCCTAGGCCTTTCTCCATTCATAGTAATTTGTAACTGGAGCACGCATTTTGAATTGAATAGATGCAATAGCTGATACACACCAATTTCAAAATCAGTATCATAAAGAAGAACCATTAGATGTATGTGCTGTACAATTTGATGTTTAGAAAGTATTAAATGTACTGCTAACTAAAAATCAATAATTAGAAAAATGTAAATTATAAAATGATAAATTAGAAAGAAAAAGTAAATAAGGATAAACATATAAGAAGGAAAATATGTTTGAGAATAAATTTCTGGTCTCAACTATTGTTGATCAGCAAATTTCACCAAAGCATTATTCAGAGTGAATAGGCTGTGTTCGCATTCACCCTTGATCATCAAATTATTTATTGATAATTCAGCCAGTTTAGGAGAACTATTTTTCCTCAGCGCCCCATAATGCTTGGCGAGGCCAGTGCGACATCCCCCAGAGCTATAACAGCCAACACTGGATGGGACTGCCCCCGGGTATATAATGCTGATCATTTGAATTACAGACTCTGTGGGATTTAGATAGAGGTAGAACAGATACGTAAATAACGCAGGTTCTCAAAATTGTATTTTTATTAAACATATACAGCATAAATAACAAGTTATCTCAGCTTGTAGCCAAATGTGCAGGTTGACGTTCAAGTTCCACGTCAGTATAAGAGAAGGAGGCGCGCACCCTATGCATGCATTATTAGCCATGTGGAGATAAAAAACAAACCTTGAAAGGGCTTGACACCCCCCCCCCCCCCCCATTAAAACACAGGAAACTCTGAAATAATAATAATAACAAAAGATGTTATTTACAAGATATTTCTAGCTTTTTGATAGAATAAAAAGTGCAAAGCATCAGCACTAATAGTTTGGAGAGCCTTCAGTGTGACTTCAAAAAATAGATGAGCCGGCAGCTTCAATCATGACACACCAGTTTGAATTTTCTTCCTTTAAAAAACCTACATATTTTTTGTGATGTTTGACAATATTTTGGCATTTCCTATTTGTGTTGAAAAAATATACGATTGTGCATCTGTGACTGCGTTCTTTCTTCTTTGATCATGGCATGGTGGTGCAGTAATTGGCACTGCTGCCACACAGCTCAGGTCATCTTTTTAGCCACAATAATTAGTCCAGTGTAGTTGGCAGACATTTCCCTAGCCCTCAGCAGCACTTTAAAAATGATTGCGCCATTATAATCCAGTCAAATCTAGTTCAGTTAATCCTTCCCCATTGACTTTAATGCATTTCACTGAGTCCAGCGATACTCGCGAACACTTCAGTGATTTCTCAAACATTTTGCCAAATCAATATGCGGACAACAATACAAATTTCCATACCGAATCGGTCGAGCCCCGGGTTAACAACGACCGTCACCAGTACTGTTAGCCAACAGGGTGCTGGCGGAAATTGGGCTACTGTTGCCCGAAGAAGAAGAAGGAGAAGAAGGGGGGAGACGTGTCCGGAGGCAGGAAGAGAATGAAGAAGGTCAGAGGATAGTGGATTTTGCCAAAAGGATGGACATGGCTGTGGTGAATATGTATTTTAAGGAGAGGGAGGAACATAGGGTTACGTACAAGAGTGGAGGAAGATGCACACAGGTAGATTACATCCTATGCAGAAGAGATGATCTGAAGGTGATTGAAGACTGCAAAGTGGTGGCAGGGGAAAGTGTAGTTAAGGAGCATAGGATGGTGGTCTGTAGGATGACGTTGGAGATCAAGAAGAGGAAGAGAGTGAGGGCAGAGCCAAGGTTCAAATGGTGGAAGTTGAAAAAGGAAGACTGAAAGGTTGAGTTTAGGGAGGAGGTGAGACAGGCAGTGAAGAGTTACCAGACAGCTGGGAAACTACAGCAGATGTAGTAAGGGTGAGCTTGGTGTGACATCTGGAAAGAGGAAGCAGGAAAAGGAAACCTGGAGGTGGAATGAGGAAATACAGGATAATATACAGAGGAAGAGGATGGCAAAGAAGAAGTGGAATAGTCAGAGAGATGCAGAAAGTGGACAAGAGTACAAGGAGATAAGGCGCAAGGTGAAGAGAGAGGTGGTGAAGGCTAAAGAAAAGGGGTATGATGAGTTGTATGAGAGGTTGGTCACTAAGGAGGGAGAAAAGGACCTGTACCGATTGGCTAGACAGAGGGACCGAGCTGGGAAAGATGTGCAGCAGGTTAGTGTGATAAAGGATAAAGATGGAAACATACTCACAAGCGAGGAGAGTAGGTTGAGCAGATAGAAAGAGTACTTTGAGAGGCTGATGAATGAAGAGAACGAGAGAGAGAAGAGGTTGGATGATGTGGAGATAGTGAATAAGAAAGTGCAACGGATTAGCAAGGAGGAAGTAAGGACAGCTATGAAGAGGATGAAAAATGGAAAGGCCGTTGGTCCAGATGACATACCTATGGAAGCATGGAGGTGTTTAGGAGAGATGGCAGTGGAGTTTTTAACCAGATTGTTTAATGGAATCTTGGAAAGTGAGAGGATGCCTGAGGAGTGGAGAAGTGTACTGTGCTGATATTTAAGAATAAGGGGGATGTGCAGGACTGCAGTAACTACAGGGGAATAAAATTGATGAGCCACAGCATGAAGTTATGGGAAAGAGTAGTGGAAGCTAGGTTAAGAAGGGAGGTGATGATTAGTGAGCAGCAGTATGGTTTCATGCCAAGAAAGAGCACCACAGATGCAATGTTTGCTCTGACGATGTTGTTGGAGAAGTTTAGAGAAGGACAGAAGGAGTTGCATTGCGTCTTTGTGGACCTGGAGAAAGCATATGACAGGGTGCCTCAGAGGAGCTGTGGTATTGCATGAGGAAGTCAGGAGTGGCAGAGAAGTACGTAAGAGTTGTACAGGATATGTACGAGGGAAGTTTGACAATGGTGAGGCCTGCGATAGGAGCGACGGATGCATTCAACGTGGAGGTGGGATTACATCAGGGATCAGCTCTGAGCCCTTTCTTATTTGCAATGGTGATGGACAGGTTGACAGACGAGATTAGACATGAGTTCCCGTGGACTATGATGTTTGCTGATGACATTGTGATCTGTAGCGATAATAAGGAGCAGGTTGAGGAGACCCTGGAGAGGTGGAGATATGCTCTAGAGAGGAGAGGAATGAAGGTCAGTAGGAACAAGACAGAATACATGTGTGTAAATGAGAGGGAGGTCAGCGGAATGGTGAGGATGCAGGGAGTAGAGTTGGCGAAGGTGGATGAGTTTAAATAACTGGGATGAACAGTACAGAGTAATGGGGATTGTGGAAGAGAGGTGAAAAAGAGAGTGCAGGCAGGGTGAAATGGGTGTAGAAGAGTGTCAGGAGTAATTTGTGACAGACAGTTATCAGCAAGAGTGAAAGGGAAGGACTACAGGACGGTAGTGAGACCAGCTATGTTATATGGGTTGGAGACGGTGGCACTGACCAGAAAGCAGGAGAGTGAGCTGGAGGTAGCAGAGTTAAAGATGCTAAGATTTGCACTGGGTGTGACGAGGATGGATAGGATTAGAAATGAGTACATTAGAGGGTCAGCTCAAGTTGGACGGTTGGGAGACAAAGTCAGAGAGGCGAGATTGCGTTGGTTTGGACATGTGCAGAGGAGAGATGCTGGGTATATTGGGAGAAGAATGCTAAGGATAGAGCTGCCAGGGAAGAGGAAAAGAGGAAGGCCTAAGCGAAGGTTTATGGATGTGGTGAGAGAAGACATGCAGGTGATGGGTGTAACAGAACAAGACGCAGAGGACAGAAAGATATGGAAGAAGATGATCCGCTGTGACAATCCCTAACGGGAGCAGCCAAGAGGGTAAATCTCTTCTGCTCAGGTGTATTACTGGGAATGTGATTTGCACACCTCTTAAATGGAACACCCCCTTATGATGGCAAAGGATCCTTCACAAATGTGCATTTTAGCAGATTTAGACTCAGTCTTATTCAAACCCAGCCTCTATTTTGAAACCAGTCCCAAGCCCAGATAAATGGAAAGGGTTGGTGTTAGGAAAGGCATTTGCCGTAAAAATCACACTGAAACATGAACCCAACAATAAGTGAGAAAACATAAAGAGGAAGAAGAGGAAGAAGGCTCAGTCCTATTCAACCATGTCAAGCATCTTCAGTCTTCAAAAATTGAGTTCAAAGAGAAAGTTAATCCCTCTCATGTGAAACTCAGATATCTAAACAGTGTCACCAATAGAAAAAGTTGGGAGCAGAGAGTGGTTTCTGGAAGATTATAAGTCACTCAAAGAGTCATGGAAGAGACTGTCTGTTCCATCTAGAACATTTATTTAAAATCGCTTTACAAGATGTCAAAGATATATATTATATAAAAAAATCTTGCGACGAGACAAGACTTTTTGGAAGATTTTTTCAAGCAACCATATTCACCCACACACACAGTAATCTCACCTCTCATTCATGTGAATGCTTTTGACAGACACAGTTTCTGCTCTCTCAGGGCTTATAAATTTTAACATTTTCCTCACTTTAAGTTCCCAATTAAAGAAGATGTATTATGTCCAAATGTTATTGAAGAATTTTATCACGAAGGGTTATCAAGAGAAAAAATGAGTACACGGGCAATCCTAGTACTGAGAAATGATGAAGTCAAACAAATTAACGCGAAAATTGTCGATCAGTTACATGGCAAATTGGTTAAATGCGTATCAATAGACTAAGCTGAAACAGTTGGTGGTGATCGTGCGGAAGATGAAAACATCAACTTACAATAACCCGAAGAATATCTATAACCGTTAACACCATCCGGTTTTCCACCGACCAAATTACTGTTGAAAGAAGGATGTATCCAAGAAAGGTAATGGGTACATCTTCCGCAGATAACATTACACAACAAAGGAGATCTTGATATGCCATTCATATTAAAACATTAAGAGTTTCCTGTTAGAATAGCTTTTGCAAAGACAATTAACAAATCTTAGAGCCAAACATTCCAAAAAATCTTTTTATTTAGTAGAGAGAAAGAAACAAAATTCAATCATGGGCAGATATATGTTGCGTTGTCACGATGAAAGTCCAAACACAGAATCAAAATTCAATGCAATATTGACCAAAATTTAATTCAAAAAATGGTTTTTACTGAAGTTTTACAATAAAAGTGTAAGTTTCAAAAATATTTGAGTGTTAATTTCAAAGCCAAACAGAACGAAATTGTATTATGCAATGAATAACTCTAATACAACATGAAACATAATTCACTTTCAAATTATTACATTTTACTCTTTGTTAATATGGTTAATTACTTGCTGTAATGTAAAATAGTTCTATTATGCATATGCGGGTTGGGAAATGGATGGATGGATGGATATGTAACAATTCCCATGAAAATAAAAATCTGTTTAAATTGTACATCTGCATCCACATACGCATGCGACAGAACCTAAAAGAGGCTAGTGTGTAGCGCAGGCACGTAGGTTGGCCCCTAGCGCAAAGAAAAAAAAATTCTCTCATCTTTGCACTGATTTTAATTTTCTTCATTTATCTAATTTGAGCACTAAGAGAAAATTCCACCCGTTTTTTTATTTTCCAAATCTGTTTATTCCATTAGGGTACCAGAGTTAAAGAAGAATATTAAGATTAGTTTTTATTCCTATCTATCTATCCATCCATATATCTTTTCATTTAATGCTTTTCAAATTTGCTGTATTTTGTCTTGGGGACTGGAGGCTGTCTCACCTGCATTAGGTACAAGGCAGAGAAGCAATCTTGGATGAGGCTCACACTCAATCATATCAAACCAGTGTAGAGTCCACAATTAACCCCATAGACAGTTACTTGGGATCTGGCATGAATAACCGGCCCCGATGGTAATTTGCTACTTTGATTCAGAAACCACAGAGAATCTGGTTCTACAAATGAAAAGGCCTCAGTGGTGAACTAATTTTGTTTTGTTTTTTTGCCTTGGCACAATACCTTACTAATACTTTCTTTCCCTTTGTCTATGCAAACTAAAATGGGCCTTTGTGAGTTTATTTTTAAGAACCTTAAACTTTATTCTGAAAGCTAAACTAATGTACTCTTTATTATTTTATAACATGGGCATCTCTATTAAAGAAATGCAAATGTAATTGCCAGGTCAGTTTTCATGCCAGTAAGTCCAATATTATGCTGGTTGCTAAATTGGACCTTTTTAAAGACTAGAATCATTGATTTCCTGTGGCTGCTCAAATTAATTGATTTGTAATGATCACAATTTCAAGTGATCTGGTAACCTGCATTGTTATTGCGCTTTTGAATGTTAATTTTGATATGAGACATCTCCGCTGATGTCTGGCAGGCCTTGTTCTATGTGTGTGAAGTGGTAACGAGTTCATTACTTTAATGTTACTTGAATGAATTATGTTGTTTCCTTGATTATTTTTTTTAATGTGGGATAAGAAAAATGCTTGTAGCTTTGTTTAAAGTCATGAATGCAATGACTTGCAGTACTTGAATTGGAATGATGTCAGAAATGAAGGGCATATACTTATTGAGGAGCCCTTTCACCATACTGGCGAGTTTAAACTTCGAGGACATATTGCTCAGCAAAACAACCTAAGAAAACAGCTGTACAGTTAAAGTTGTGGTTGACCTTTTAGAAATCTCAGCCTCTGCCTCCTTCTTTTGAATTACTCTTTAGTGGCTTTGTTGTTACATCTGTGCCCTTTTGTTGTTAAGGCCACCAATAAATGCCTTGTGTTTTTAATTAAAATACATCCTCAAGATTCCTGTATCTCTATCCAAAAAATAAATACTAGACAATTTAAAATGTTCTTTTTTTCCCAAAAAAGACTGGAAAATGTAAGACGTATTGCCAAGCAAACTTTCCAATACGAAAAGCACCTACTGCGTGTCTGTCTGCCTGTCTGTGAGAATAAAACAACTTGTCTTCTGTAGAATGATTTTATTGAAATTTGACACTCTTATTCTGTGAGGAAATGTATTGGGACAGTTCAATTTTTATTGAGATATCTCTAATAAAGTGCTCTGTACAAAGTTTTAAAATATCAAAATCTCCGTTGATAAGGAATAGCGAATTTGCAAACTCAACTATTTGAAAAACCCTGAGGTTGTGGATTCAACACTGTGTGACCAACAGCAAGTCACTTGACCTGCCTGTGCTCCAATTGGAAACCCATGAGAAATGTAACCAATTGTATCATAAATGTTGTAATCGCCTTGGATAAAGGTGTCATCCAAATAAGTAAATGTAAATGTAAAAAGAGAAACATTCTGTGCAATTTCAATTATGGATTAGTTTATTGTTTCAAAAATAGCTCTAGGGTGGTGTGGATTTTGGGTCGGCACCAATCGGGAGGTTTTCTTCAATTTGTACATGAAAATTTCTATCCATTTTTTTTTCTTGCCTTAGTATTTGTTTTTGACATCAATAAAAAATTGATTACAAAAGGAACAAAATGTACCTAGTCCATCAGATTCCCCAGTAGAAGTCAGTCAAAACTCCATGCACACACAAACCAATTATTAGTGATGGGCGAACACCTCAGAGTTCACTTTGTGGTGATTTCTGCAAAATTGTGGAAATGTTTGGGAACTTCACCAAAAGAATAAACTTGAAGTCAATGTGGAAGGAGGAAATGAACTGGTTTTGAGCGGATTATAATTGTGCAATGTACATTAGATTTGACCCTGAGGGCTAGGAAAGCATCTGCCAAATATACTGGACCGATAATTGTGGCCAAATATGAGATATGAACTGTAATGCAGCCATTCTAACCACTACACAGCCATGACTCAAACAAAAGACTGAGATAGAACAATAACCATAAAGAAAATATTTCAAAAGGCTACAAACTAGTGATAAGTAGTTTCACTCTTGGAGCACACATTGGCAGAACCATAAATGGCACGTGAGGGACTAGCTTGTTCCTTTGTTTGAAGGCTCTAGGGTGGATGTCATTTTTGTTTCCCATGTATCTATGCAGATGCTTTGCACTTTTTTCTTCCATCAAGAACAAAGAAATGTCTTGTAAATAGTAATAAATTTTTCATTATTATTATTATTATTATTTAACGAGGTCTTATTCTGACATGAGGAGCTTTAATGCTTGTTTTGTGATTGTAGTTAGACACATGGCTAATTATGCATACAAATTAGCAATGCAGGTCTACACTGCCTCTTCACAGGGATCAGTGTTGTATACAGTATCTGGTGGAAGTGCTCGTTATAGTCAGCTACAGTTATAGTCAGTACTTCTCTAATGAAAATAAGTTGTTTTCTTTTAAATCATGAAGGATGGAAGTCTGGCTGGAGCACTTATTGTGTCATGACATTACACATGTGTGAAGCAGATCAGAACTGATCTTACAGTAGGCGTGCATGAAAGTTCTGCAGATGACTACTACAGATCTGTGATGTCACAAGGGCCTCACAAAGCATCATGGGGAGGTGGGAAAAACATTCACCTAAGTCCATGGCGAATTACTAGCAAAATATTTGTTGAACAAGGTTTTCGGTATACACAGCATGTTCCCTAAGAAACACACTTTGATGAATTTCAACAAACAAAGAGTTAAAACGTATGATTTGGGGTTATAGTTTATCCCTGCCTGAAGAGACACTTTTGCTTTTGTGTATCTTAAGACTGAAATTAAAATCTTTAAGATTAGTGTTGCCTTTGAAGCTCCCTTTTAACAATAGATCAGTTCCTTTCCAAGTTCTTAGTATTTGGAAACTTTTAGTAAATATTTGGAGTTTTACCAATATTTATAAATAGATGCTGAACTTATCACAGTGGATTTTCTCCTTTTAAGCAGTATTGATTGTTATTTTATGCTGGTATTGGTCATTTTCCATTTATAGTTTTATTACTTTTGTTAAATTAATGTAATTTTTAGTGGGTAACTGTTTGGTGTGGTATTGTTACTATAGTTAAGAAATAGAGAATTGTATTCACCTTGCTAAATACTTGTTGTTGGATTTTTTTGAACCCTTTTTGTTATTTTAAAATATTTTAAACAAAAACCCCTTATATTACATAATAATTCAGTATTTCTCTAACACTTCGATTTAGTAACAAAGCTCCAGACTGCAGCCTCATTTATAAAGTTTGCCAATGCAACAAAAGAGACTTGAAATGTGCGTACTCAACTTCCCAAACAAATGTTGGGATTTATAAAATAAAATCTTTTACAAACATGAGTATGCAACATTTCGGTGAACTGGGAAAAGATGACATCCTTTATCAAGCAGGAGGATGTAGGCAAACCAACTAAATGATGACTTACCAACATAATAACACATATCACCAAGCTGTTATTATAATGTGTGTTGACATGACAAGTATTTTATACCTCAAAAGTGATTAATATTTTGTGCGAATTGTATGTAAGTTTCCTTTCAAGAGGGCCAACTGCGCCGGGACTGGAAGTGATGTCATCGGGACCGGAAGTGATATCATCAATGGCAGCAGTGGCAGAAGTAACATCACCAGTAGCACCCGTAACAGAAGTGAAGTCATCATAGGCTCCGAGAAACGAGAGTGATTTCCCGTGGATGGTCTGCAGAGGATTGAGAGAGAAAGTCAGTGCAGCATGCCACCCCCTGGTCTGGCGTGGTACTACTATTATTCAGGCCCTTTGGCTCCCTCCCAATTGCACGTGTGTGACATAATATTATCATTATTTTTATTATTAAACAAAACAGTTAAAAACCAAACCCCAATACATAACTCAAAACACAAAGACAAAAATACACAAAATACAGTATCTAGGTCTTATAGCCTCTCCTAGCATCACACAACAAACAACTTTCTTGTGTTGCATAATGGCAAATAGAATGCATTGTTAAGCAAAAAATGGCCACTTGGTGCCAAAACAACAACAAAAACAAAGCCATGACAGTGATAAATGATAAACAAGTTAAGAAAATTAATAAACCAAAACAATAAAAAATATTCATACCTACAAGTGTAAAATCAGAAATGTACAAAAAAACAAAAACTTTCATATTGTCTATTACCAGAAACATGGTGATAGGAACAAGTAAAATAAAACAGAGGTTGTCAATAATGACCTTGCTCAAGCATAGTCAACTGCTTATTATATTTTTCTTTGGGACTTGTTAATTTTTAACTGGGGTTTTGAAATTTGTAAATTTCAGTTTCACTTTAACTTTGATTTGGGATTTGTTATTTTACGGTATCAGTATGTTTTGGAAATACTGTAATGTCGTGTTATTTTTTTAGCAGGCGCCACCATTTTGGGAATTTGTTACTACAACATCATGATTTTGTCGTCCCAGATTTTTAAGCTAGCACCACATGTCTCTCTTCGTACAAGAATGTAGATGCAATCTCAAACATTTTGTAAGTGCTTCTCTTTAGTTATTTTTGGGTTATAATACATTTTTGGCTAGGCTCTCTAAGACGTTGATTTTGGTTTGCATATTGGGCTTTGTCACACAATCTTTTAATTCCTGGTTTTTACCCCTGCTAATCCTCTTGTCAAAAATTTCATCTGCCAGTCTTTGTTTTCTTTTTCTTTGCCCTTGTGGCCTGTCAGTTACATCTGTGGCAGAACATCATCTTCTGCTAACTAATTCCCCTGGTGCCTCTAGTAATTTTTCTAATGTTTGTTCAGTCTGCCTTTTGGACTATGTGTTTTTCCTGTGCTTTATCAAAATATTTTGTTCTATATAAGACATTCTGCCTATATTTGGATTAAGGACCAAAATAAAATAAAAGTGTATATTATACTTGGTATACATGACTCTAGTCTTTTCAGTCCTTCAAGAGCTGTGACCTTGCAATGGCAAACACATCCTTCCAAGCTTGGTTGGAAAGCTGTAGCTGAAATGGTAGCAGTAGGGTGGCACATACCTAACAGAATACTTGAGCTTAGCCAAACACTACCACTCTACCATCTGGTGATTACTGCAAAAATAGAATTACACTGCAACAGACGGAAGTAGAAAGAGCCTGTGGCAAACAGAAGGCCATACCAGTAGTAGTTGTAATGGTACAAAGTACAGTGAAATTCTTACTTGACTGTTCTTCTCTGGTGCCATGATAAACAAGTTTGATTCAGAGAGATCTGCCTCTTTGCCTTATGTCAATCACACAATGCTTCATGATGGCCGTGCATAAGATGTACTGATTTCAGTGCATGTGAATCAATTATAATATATTCAAGCAATGATTTTTATTTAGCCTGACTAACTCAGGTATTTTTATAAGAAGAGCCTTATCAGCTTATGAGCCCCAGTCAACTCATGACTCAAATGTGAATTTTAAGGGGCTGCTAATAACTACATTGCAATGTAATATCTCTTTATAACATCAGGATGTGATTTATAGTTATGACAACGTTCACAAAATTCCATCCATCCATTTTTTGACCTGCTTATCTGTTTCTATATTGCAAGGAACCAGAGGTTGGCTTTCCAGCAGCAACTGGAACAGAACAAGAACTGTCACTCAATGGAGTATGATCGACTGGAAATTATACACAAACACATGCACTCACACATTTGCCTTATCGTCCCATTCATAACCTTCTTGAACTGTGTGCCATTTATGCAGTTAGAAGGTGTTGCCAGCTCTGGTGTTTTCTACCATCTCACTTCCTCTCTGACATATACTGGTACACCAGCCTGTTGATCTTCAGGAGAATTCAGTATTCACTCCTGCATTCCCTTACTTGCATAAAATGCTCATAAAAAGTAGTCAGATTTTTAGATTACAACATTAAATAACAGTGTGTTTAATTTGGGTTTTTTGATATGGATCAATAGAAAAGGCTCTTTAATCTCAACTTGAAGGTAGAGCTCTGCACAGAGCTCTACAGTATATTAATTACAAATAGTAAACACAAAATAATTAATCGCATAAATATTCACTACCTTAAAGTCCATATTTAGTAGAAGCACCTTTGACAGCCATGACAGTCATGACAGCCTTGAGTCTGTGTGCACGGGTCTCTATCAGCTTTGCACATCTGGACAATGCATTTCTTCCCTTGTTTTTCTTTACAAAACGACTCAAGCTCTCTAAAGTAGCATTGGGACTGCAAGTAGTTATCATTTCACCAGTTTAGCCACACATTCTCAACTGGATTGAGATAAGGACTTGTTTTTAGGACATTTCTATGTAGCTTTGGGGTCGTTGACTTGCTGGAAAGAAAACTTTGTCCAAAGGCACAGGTGTCTTGCAAACTGTATCAATGTTTCCTCCAGGAGTTCGATGAATTTTGTGGCATTTATTTTCGCCAATACCCTCACAAGTCTTCCAGGACCTACTGCAGAGAAGCATCCCCACTGTCACCACTATGCCTGATGGTTGGTAAGATATTTTTGATAATGGGTAGTGTTCAAATCTGATATATAGTCTGTTGGACAAAAAGCTCAATTTTGGACTCATCATGTCATGAACTGGGAGTCCCAAAAGCACTTAAGTCCCATAAATACTTCCAAAATTGACCACCGGGGTAGGGGGCAGGGGTTCAGGAGAGGATTTACCATCAAAACCCCGGCAAGACACAAAAAAGACCTCAAATAATCTTTATAAAATAATAATATATTTATTTTTAACAAAAATACTCTGTAGCACAAGAAGGTCCACAGAGCACAGAAGCAAGGTAAACATGGTCCCAATACAGAATTCAAATACAGAGACCAGGTTCAAAAATCCAGTAATCACAAAAGGTACAAAATTAATCACCAGGAATTATGGGAGACCCTCTATTATATGGTGCAGGGCAGTTCCTGGCAGTGATTGGCATGTGGTTCCGTCTCTTGGGGAACCACTCACAAAACACAAGGAACATAACACAGGAGTAGGCAATATAGCAGATAACAAACAAAAGTAGTGTTAACCTAGATAGATAACAAAAAATGACAAAAGAGACAAGAAACATAACTTTGAACCCTAGCCAGGGTGACCTCTCAGATCACAGAAACTTCTTCCAAGTACCTTCAGAGTCTTTCATGTACCTTCTGGCAAACTGCATCCAAGATGTCATGTGTGCTTGTTTAATGGTGGCTTTCTCTTTGTCACACTGCTATACATCTATGAATGGTGAAGCACCCAGACAGCAGATACTGTATGCACAATCTGTCAAATTTCAATCATTGAAGCTTTTAACTCATTCAGAATTATTACAAGTTTCCTGGTAGCCTTCCTCGCTAGACATTTTCTTGCATGATCACTATTTTAGTGGACAGCTGTGTCATACTCTTTCCATTCATTAATGACTGATTTAACCGGACTCCAAGGGATATTCAACAACAACAACAACAACATTTATTTATATAGCACATTTTCATACAAAAAGTAGCTCAAAGTGCTTGGACATTTTCTTCTATCCATCTCTGACTTGTTCTTTATGTTCTGTGGTCTTTTTCTGTTGGTTAGGCCACAAACCTGACTAACCACAAGTTGGGCCTTCCAGATCAGGCTCATTTATACTACAATCAAACTATGTTCCCTTGACTCCAGTTCTCCATTAAACTAGTTATGTGGCTTCACCACTGATGGTTTGGGTGAGTCATATTAAGGGGGGTAAATGCACAATCAATTATTTTGTATTGTATATTTGTAATTTATTTACACCACTTAGAAGAGATCTGTTTTCAATTTGGCATTAAAGAGTAATTTTCTGTTGATCAGTGTCAAAAAAGTCAAAGTAAATGCACTGTGATCTGTGATTGAACATTGTATGACAAAATCGGAAAACTTCCAAGGGGTGAATGCTCTTTACAGGCACTGTAAACATGACCTTTCCTGTTTTGAAATGTTTGTCACTCTCTCTCTTTTTTTCTCAGAGCCTTCTTTCAGAACTTGGTTTTGCCCTGAGCCAAGCATGTGGTGCCCCTACCCTTAGCAACCACTTACCAGAAGGGTACTCCCTCACAACATTTAAAATAACATTAGCTCAGTCAGGCTCCACCATCTTATTGAAGTTTTTATTCTATAGCCACCTTTTTTCCAGTGAAAGAAAATAATGCTGCTTTTAATAATATGTTTCTTTTAGAAGAAGCTGTGAGCTATGCACAAAATATTGAAAAACATTTTGCTGTGTACTGCAGAATACTTCCTAATTGCTGTTTTAGCTTTCAGCATTTTAGGCATAATGATATGTCCCTGACTTAATTCATATGCAATCTTAACTCATAATCCCTTTTTCAGTCCAGACTTATTTAAACGATAAACTGTCATTCTCTGGCCAAGGACGTTAAGGAAACTTTTAATCCTTTATCTATGAAAAGTGTTTATTCATATGTGAGTTTTTCCTTGACAGCAGCTGTCAGAATCCGTCATGCTCCAAGCTACATAAGAACTTGTTTTTCAGAGCCACAAATTAACTTGTTTATTGGCATTTTCTTTCTTTATTTTTAATTCTGCAAAGATTACAAAAGTAATATAAACTGGCCTTAATTAATGATTTACTTTTCAAATCAGCACTATTTAAAATGAATTAATATTTCCAAAGCAACATAAAATAAAGCTCTATTTGGAGAAAATGCTTACTTGCTTTTAAAAGAGTGTTTTTCTTTTTCAATTCCTCTTATAGTTCTTTGCCAATTAGTGATTCCCCAAATACATAAAAAACTGACAAAAAAAATCCCTGAAGTATGATCCAAAGAGGCCAGGAGTGTTATTGTGAACTCTTACGCCAGGCCCATGATATCTGTAACTCTTTGGATTCCAGGACTTGTCTGATTAAAATTTCAATGGGAAGCAACAAGAAGATGTCAGATTCCTAGACACATAGCACAGTCCATGATTGATCTGACCTTGTATCTTACCTCACTTTCTGAGGGGGAAAAAGATAGTACAGCACATAACTGCAGATTATGTCATTAAAAGTTGAAATTATTCTCTTTTTTTAATGAATTCTTTTGGCTACTGAATGTAGAATAAAGAAATATGAGCTAAAGTGTTAGATAAAAAGTAAAAGTAGGAAAACACTTTGAACAGGACCACATAGGGCCACAATAAGGACGTAAGGTAAGATAAAAATCCCAAACCAAAAACATAAGGCAGACGTGTAGTCATGCGCTAAGCTAAAGTCAAAAGCACAAAGGTTGGGCCAGAGGACTACAGATCTCAAATTGCACATTTTTAAAAACCCCATTAAGACCAACCTGATGATCATTGGACTACAGAGCCTCTGCAATCAGAAAGGCCACACAAGAGTGAGGTGTGTCATAGGGTGACTTACATATGTTGAAAGTGACCAATGATAGGTAAAGCATGACATGTGTGGCTGAAGTTGCTTGTGTTTGTGTACTCATTAGTGGTGTTTCAGCAGGTAGTTTAAGTCTTTTAGATCATTACAAAAGCATATCATTTTTGTTAAATTTCATCTATGTACTTTCCTCATATTCCTCATATGAACTGTATTCTTTGTGGGTGTTTCTGTGGGAAAAACGTTGACTTACTCATAGCTGGACTGGTCCCAGAAGTAATGTTGGGAATTGCCTTATAAGACCCCCTCAGTTGGAGTCGAAAAGAGCAGTGGGCAAAAGCTTGCTTGATGGGAAGAAAGACAGGGCCAGCATACTGATGAAAAGTGTGAGGTAAGAAAGAGTGCTATATTCTCTCCTATGTAGAGAGCTGTAAAGAGCATAGGATGGTCCAAATTGACCTCTCCTATTTCTCCTTTACATTCCTTTTATTCTTTCATTTTTTACCATCCTACATTTATCTATATATATAGACGTCTCCATGCTGGGAGGACCGGGGGAGCAAGCGTGGCCAGATTGTTATCACCCTGGTGCACTAGATGGCAGTTCCCCTGGGTTGCAGCGGTGCCTAGGACTCCCACAGGGCTCCATGGGAGTTGGAGTTGGGTACAGCCCTGTTGGGGTCCGTGGGCATCACCAGGGAGTGCTGCAGCAACTGTTGAGCCCTCATGGGCAGTTCTTCCACCACACCCGGACATGCTGCCAGAAGTAGGTCATCAAACAACTGGAGCACTTCCGGGTGCCTTATATAAGCGGCCAGCAGAAACTACTCGGTGAGCCAGAGTCAGGAGGAGGGAGATGAAGCTTACCGGGAGGAGTGGAGGAAAATAGAAGAAAGAAAGAGAAAGAAAAGGAGAAAAATTGTGTATTGTGCTGTGCTTGAGACTGTGTTATACTTGTGGGGAACAGGAAAGCCATTTCCCACAAGGGAGAGAGAAAATAAAGTGTGCTTTAGAGTTGTGCCTTTCCATCTGTCTGTGTTGGGGTGGGGCGGCGGTGCCCACCTTGGATTTCTACTATATATATATATATATATATATATATATATATATATATATAATATATATATATATATATATATATATATATATATATATATATATATATATATATGAATGCAATGAATGTAATTACCCCGATCTACATGTTGTCAAATGAATGAACCACACGCCATGGTGCAACGTTAGAGGCTTCGATTCCCGAGAGGGGGTGCACTGAGTGTGTATGCCTGATGAGCCCAAAATTAGGGCGAAACACGTGTCGCATACTCTTTGCATTATTTGACAGTAAAACTATTTCAACCATTCTATGATCTGCTTCTCGCAACTGAAAGATGGCACCGTGGTGGATGTTAGCCGACTTGATGACCAACCACAAGCGTTACCTGGTAGGTAACCACCCATACAATCAGATTGTGATTCAGACTATGAATGCCATGAATATATATATATATATATATATATATATATATATACAGTAATCCCTCCTCCATCGCGGGGGTTGCGTTCCAGAGCCACCCGCGAAATAGGAAAATCCGCGAAATAGAAACCATTTGTTTATATGGTTATTTTTAGAATGTCATGCTTGGGTCACAGAGTTGCGCAGAAACACAGGAGGTTGTAGAGAGACAGGAACGTTATTCAAACACTGCAAACAAACATTTGTCTCTTTTTCAAAAGTTTAAACTGTGCTCCATGACAAGACAGAGATGACAGTTCTGTCTCACAATTAAAAGAATGCAAACATATCTTCCTTTTCAAAGGAGTGCAAAGCAAGCAGTCAAAAAAAAAATCAATAGGGCTTTTTGGCTTTTAAGTATGCGAAGCACCGTGCAGCATGTCCTTCAGAAAGCAGCTGCACACAGCCCCCCTGCTCACACCCCCCTACGTCAGCGCAAGAGAGAGAGAGAGAGAGAGAAAGTAAGTTGGGTAGCTTCTCAGCCATCTGCCAATAGCGTCCCTTGTATGAAATCAACTGGGCCAACCAACTGAGGAAGCATGTACCAGAAATTAAAAGACCCATTGTCCACAGAAACCCACGAAGCAGCGAAAAATCCGCGATATATATTTAAATATGCTTACATATGAAATCCGCGATGGAGTGAAGCCGCGAAAGGCGAAGCGCGATATAGCGAGGGATCACTGTACCCATATATATATATATATATATATATAGTCATGCATGAGTACTTAGGAAGAAGCCATCAAGCCCAAAGGTGAGTGATACTACAAGGGATACAGGGGTGATTGTGGTTACAAATGCCTCTCTTTTTCTATCAGCAGAACGAAAGATGACATACAATAACCCACCTCCTGTATTTTCGTTTATTCACAACAGCGATACTGAATCACTCCCATCTCCACTTCCCATCTGCAACGTCGTTTCCGACTCTCCTGCGATGACGCCAACCCCGGCGCTCCAAGACGACGTCAATCCGGGCACACCAAGATGACGTCAAGCCTGGCGCTTCAAGATGACATCACCATCGGTCCTCCTTTAATGACGTCTCTTCCATACTCCCACAGCTGTTGTCATTTACCACCTATCTCATTTCCTGCCTCCATTTTTTCTAGAAAAATGACATGTTTGCCATGATCGGTTGTCGAATGCCTTATTTTTGATCACTTTATAATTCTCTTTGTCCTAAATGCATGGCCATTATACAGGACTCGTCCCCAAAACTTTATCGAGTATTTTTGATTCATTTATATATCAAAATATATATACAGTATATTTATAAATATATATATATATATATATATATATATATATATATATACAGAATATATATCTTTATATATAATCTTCATTTGGATCTTGATCTTTGTTTGTCCGCGAATTCACTGCCTTGTGTTGTGTTCCTGCTGTGTTCAGTAGAGGGCAGTAGTGATGGAGGAGGAGAGGAAGTGAGGGGGAGGATTGTTGGATGAGGTTGGAGTGTGGTGATTAAAGAGGATTGAACTAAAGGAGTCTACGTGCTGTTTGTACTGGCTGAATACACAATACCTTGGTTGTTACTTCTGTTTACAAACACTGTCGACACCACTCTTTGTGTTTAGATATGGCGTCGACACCTGCTTCGTTGTCGAGACTGTGATTTTTTGTGTTTCTATCGACCGTCATTGGCAGCACTTCGTCCAAATCGAATGTTCACCCACTTCTTGGAGTCGGCAGTCAGAGTATATAAGTCGGGCCCACTTCTGTGATTTTCCATCAGTCGGCGTTTGGAGTTCAAGAAAGAAGCATTGGTTCTTCCTTACTCTTTGGATTGCCACAAAGCAACCTGCGAGATTGGAGAAAGGTTGAGAAGAGATCGTGAGAGGAAACGACAGCGTCATGAAAACGAGACGGACTGTGAACAGAGAGAAGCAGAAATGCTCCTCCACCACCACATAATTACTATTCGGACAGTGATTCCGAGTAGGCTGTTCCTATCGAATCAATGTCCAAGGGTTTTGTTTTGTAATTTTGTTTCCCTTATAAAAAATCATAATGCTGTGTGACAAAGGGCCTAGTTCACGACTGGCAGCCGCATTTAAACAGGGAGCCCTTTACAGACAACTTTAACACGCGCAACGTAGTTGGGCGCACATGGCTAGTATATATATATATATATATATATATATATATATATATATATATATATATATATATATATATTTTTTTTTTTGTATAGTAAATTACCTTCTTAGCACTTTATCTAGACTGCACCTCTGTCGTTATAAGTACAGGGTGCACTCCATAGTGCCCTACTTTGTAGAAGTTTCTATGATTATTTTGAGAATTATTTTTGTGTGATGATCATGCTGTCAAATTGCATTTCAGAACTTTTTCTTTAACTTTCCTTGGTCAAGAATAATTTGATAATCAGCACAGGAACAAAAAAATTATGTAGTGACTAAAAATATGTTAAAATCAAACTTTTTTTTTGTGCTTTATACAGCTTATTCATTATTTAGGTCTTTAATAAGAGTTTATCCCATATGGTTATCCTACGAAAACCTAAAACATCGACTATATCAGTAAATGTTTCAGTAATTTAACGTATTAAAATGTTTATAACTATATACAATTTGCAAAGACAAGCCATAAAGTATATGCAGTATGTACACTGGAAAATAGGGGAGAGAGAAAACAAAGGCAAAAGGGAACAGGCAAAACTTGCATTTGCATATGTCTTGCCATTTTTCTCTCTAACACAATTTAAATGATTGAGAAACAAAGACCAGCAAGCGTGTCTAGTATTTATTCTTTTGGTGTCTTCAGATAAGATATTTATCTTTGAAAATTACAAAGAGCATCTCAGTACCTTCTATCCAGTTATACAACTCATTCAAAGCAGGTTTTAATTCACAGTTACTAATACATTGTTTAGTGGTGTCATATTTTTAGAATAAAATGCAGGTGTTGGAAAATCTCAGGGAAAAATTGCTTCTGCATTGACCCTTGAGTTAATGTCTTCCTCATAGGGAAAGGTAGTGTAATATCTATGTGTCTTTAAAAATGTAGCAGAAATTAACAAGTCTTTCAAGCGAATAAAAGCTTTCTGTGCTTTAGATGTCCATTGAAACTTTTTACAATTCATTTTGAGTAAAGATGTAATTGGAGCAATTAATGAGCTGATGGCCTTAACAAATTTGTGGTAATAATCAGTAAAGCATTGAACCTGTTTTACAGATTTTGGAGGTTTTGATTCCTGAATGGCAATAACTTTAATTTGGTACATCTGCAACCCTGCTTGGGTGATTTTATACTCAAGAATGTTAACAGATTATCTGTGAAACTCACTTTTCTCAAGGTTCATGAATAAGTGTTTTTTTCTGATGTGAGATAATACCTCAAAAACATACTTGATATAATTTGAAAGATTGAAGACAAAATCAAGATATTATCAATATGTACATGACATGGGTCTAAATATCCAACACATCCCGGAAAATATAATTAACAAACAATTAAAAAGATGGGGCTTTGGTTAAACCATAACACATTAGAAAATGCTTGTAATGCTGGAAGTTAAATATTAAAGGCTGCTTTCCTATTATCTCCATCTCAGATTTCTAGGGAATTTTAGGAGCTGCAGAGATCTAGTTTATTGAATACTAGCTGTGTGTGGTCTTCGGAACAAAAAACAACCCAAAGACTCCCTAGCAGTCAGTTTTACTATATTCGTGAACTTGGAGAGGCATCAGCTAACTCCTAAGAATTACCCAGAGCAGAGGATGTGGACCCACCTGTGCTTGCTGCCCCACTGGCTTTTGTAAGAAGACAATAGCGATACCATAGCTTAGCCATCCTATGCTAAATCCTATACAGTAATCCCTCGCTATATCGCGCTTCGCCTTTCGCGGCTTCACTCTATCTCGGATTTTATATGTAAGCATATTTAAATATATATCGCTGATTTTTTGCTGGTTCGCGGATTTCTGCGGACAATGGGTCTTTTAATTTCTGGTACATGCTTCCTCAGTTGGTTTGCCCAATTGATTTCATACAAGGGACGCTATTGGCAGATGGCTGAGAAGCTACCCAACGGACTTTTCTCTCTCTCTCTCTTGCGCTGACATTCTCTGATCCTGACGTAGGGGGTGTGAGCAGGGGGGCTGTTCGCACACCTAGACGATACGGATGCTGAAAGATTATCTTCATGTTGCTCCCTTCTGTGCAGCTGCTTCGTGAAGCGACATGCTGCATGGTGCTTCGCATACTTAAAAGCTCGAAGGGCACGTATTGATTTTTGATTGTTTGTTTTTCTCTGTCTCTCTCTGTCTCTCTCTGCTCCTGACGGCGGGGGTGTGAGCTGCCGCCTTCAACAGCTTTGTGCCGTGCGGTGCTTTGCATACTTAAAAGCCAAATAGCCCTATTGATTTGTTTGCTTTTCTCTCTCTTTCTGAAATTCTGTGTTCCTGACGTGCACTCCTTCGAAGAGGAAGATATGTTTGCATTCTTTTATATGTGAGACGGAACTGTCATCTCTGTCTTGTCATGGAGCACAGTTTAAACTTTTGAAAAAGAGACAAATGTTTGTTTGCAGTGTTTGAATAACGTTCCTGTCTCTCTATAACCTCCTGTGTTTCTTTTTTTTTTAAATATTTTTATTTTATTAATTTTCATTGTAATCATTCCATACAAACAGATCAATTTATAACCCAACAAATTTGAAGACTAATCAAACCCCACCCCTGAGAAGGAGAGCTTAGCTAAAGGAAAATTGCTTTAGGCTTTTTAATAAGGCAACATTAAACAAAAGAAAGGGAGAAGTAAATATCTATGTAAATAAGAGATGGAGAAGGGAGTTAAATGCAATAATAGTTATTTCTCTTATTCTAAAATAATATTGATTAAATCCTGCCATGTTTTGAAAAAATGTTGTACAGATCCTCTAACTGAAAATTTGATTTTTTCCAATTTCAAATAATATAAAACATCGGTTTCCCACTGACTTATAAGAGGAGCATTAGGATTCTTCCAATTTAACAAAATAAGTCTGCATGCCAAAAGTGTAGTGAATGCAATCACCGTTTGCTTGTCCTTCTCCAATTCCAATCCATCTGGAAGGACACCAAACACAGCTGTTAGTGGGTTAGGAGGGATTGTGATACTAAGGCTGTCTGAGAGGCACTTAAAAATTTTTGTCCAAAATGATGTTAGTTTGGTGCAGGCCCAGAACATGTGACCCAGTGAGGCAGGAGCTTGGTTGCAGCGCTCGCAGGTTGGATCCTGGCCTGGAAACATTTTGGACAGTTTTAAGCGAGACAGATGAGCTCGATATATAATTTTTAGTTTAATTCTATGCTTTGCGCATATAGAACTCGAGTGAATTCTCTGCTTTGCTACCTTCCACTCCTTTTCTGATATATTGATTAAGAGATCTTCTTCCCAATGTCCTCTTGGATCTTTGAAAGGTAGGGACTCTAATAAGATTTTATATATTGCGGAAATAGTGTTTGTTTCCTCGAAATTGAGCAGTATTTTTTCCAGCATTGTGGAGGGTGCAAGGTGGGGGAAATCGGGCAATTTCTGTTTAACAAAATTTCTAATTTGAAGATAGTAAAAGAAATGTGTAGCTGGGAGGTTAAATTTTGAACGTAATTGTTCAAAAGATGTAAATATGTTGTCTATATAAAGATCTCTGAGCATTTTAATCCCAAAACTTTTCCAGGTATTAAAAACACCTCCTGTGTTTCTGTGCAAATCTGTGACCCAAGCATGACAATATAAAAATAACCATATAAACATATGGTTTCTACTTCGCGGATTTTCACCTTTCGCGGGGGGTTCTGGAACGCAACCCCCGCGATGGAGGAGGGATTACTGTAAATCTTTGTCTGAAGAAAATACTTCCAGATAGACAATGGTTTTAGTGAAAACCTTGTCCTCTGTTGCTGAGGTGTTTCACTTGCCTGTTGTTGCGCAGCGGTGTTTGCTGCACACAGGTCTTTCGTAGTGAGGTGCATGCAAGTGCTGAGAACATTTTAAAGTGCATGCATGCACCATCTAGTGTCTGCAATTGAGCGTGAGCAGAGCAGACTGCTCCATACACACAGATACAGGTCTTTTGTTAGTGACCTGATTTAGAAGAGCTCAGATGATAGGACAGAGATAACTATTTTTAATTGTAATCTTAATTCTTTATAGTTAATGCAAGGTCTTAAAGAGATGTCTTTCTTCTCAGAAAAGAGAAAACTCAGACTTATATAATTATTAAAAAGACTTAGAAAGCCATTAAGGAGATTTCCGTTTATGTACTCACTTATGGCCTTTAACTCACGTTTAGATAATGTGTAAATATCAACAGTGAAATAGTTAAAAGGGCAATGAGGTGTATGTTCCAAGTACTTTTTCACTAAAAACATCAAAATGAATCTTAACTTAAATTGAAGTACAAGTCTCCCCAGAAAAATCAATTCCTTGTCTCACAAGCAATTAATGTGGAATGTTGTTAGAGACGAGAAAAATGCAAGATAAAATATTATTTTTAATAGAATTTTCAATATTTTTAATTAATCGGTTACCTCCAGACCAATAAAGTTCTCAGGTACAAAGCAGAAAAATCAAAAGAAATATTGACCGGTGGGTAAATTATGAGCTTGATTATTCTACAAAAGCTGACAAATCTGTCAATATAAAAGGACTAAAACATCCACAATAAAAAATGTCCCTTTTTTGATGTACTTAATTTGTTTCTCAGGGTCTATGGTGTCATGAAGTAGTGTTTCTGTTTATTTTTTTGAAGCTAAACTATTGCAAGCACCAGTTGGGTGATTTTTGAGACCAAGGAATCTAGTGATTAGCTTTGTTTAACAATTTGCATTTTTAACATTGTTAAAGGTAATCCCATCCTTCTGCTGCACTCTTTTGTTTTACTTGTGGGTGCTGCCATTTTCAGACTGTTAATTAGAAAGATTATACAGAAAAAAATAAAATTATGTTTTTATTTTATTACTGGCTATTGCCTCAATAGTGTACATTGATGTGGGGTGCCTGGTGGGTAGTTATACAGATACTAGAGATGACGACTAAGAATTTAGGACCCCTCATAGTAGGACTTTACGGCTGCTTAGGGTGTGGCATCTGGGTGCCACAACAACAGAAGGAAGAAGTGATGTATCTATTTGTTTGCTTATTTTATTTGTTTATTAACTTATTCTGAAGTGATCACATTGAAATCAATAACAGAACCAGGGGACTGCTATCGAAGCAAAGTTGGGGTTTTCACATAAGGCTGAGTCAGTTCTCATGTTGTTCCCAGGGCCAGCATCGCCATTAAGGCGAATTAGGCATTCGCCTAGGGCGCAGATCATAAAGGGGGAAAACTATCAAACAGTCGGTTGGCACACTAATAAGCTTGGCCGAAAACTCTAAATAACCACAATAATCAAAATGTTTTTCTTTTTTGGGATAGCACTGCTGCTGTCCAAACAATTTGCTATAAATCATTAAAAAAAATAAAATAAAAAGGACCAGACATTCACCAAAATACCATTGAACTACTGTATATTAATTCATCCTATTCATTTTCTTAAATACCGTACATACTCACGTATAAGTCGGGTCTTGAAACCATAAAATCAGACCCCAACTTATACGCCCATTCAAAAATGTGACACTTTTTATATCGTCTTGTCTCCTCCAATCTTGCATTAGTTTCTCAGACACATCGAATTTTGTTGCAGCAGCGCAGTTACCAATTTCTTTCACTACTTCAATGACTTTTAATTTAAAACCAACTTTATATTTTCTTCTGATCGAATGCTCCATTGCAAATAAGGGATGCTCTTACGATAAAGTTCGGAATCCGTTGGAAAATTATTTCAAAAAATTTTTGGTGTGTCTAAACAGAGTGGATGACATAATAGGTACCTTTTGGTGTATTTGCCTTTCCTTGCTATCAAGGTTTTTGGGGTCAATGGAAGTGGAGATGGAGAATAAGAGAAGAAATAGTTTGATGCTGATGAACACTCCGGGCAGGGAAGTGTGACTTTCATACCTTATATAAGCGGATCGTTCCAGTTATTTTGAGGGTTGCTGATCTGCTGCTAGGCAAGATGTCCAGGAGCATGCAATATGGGACTGATTACCGCAACAATATAAAGGTCAATGGCATGCACATCATGGATGTCCAGCTTTGTGGATACGACCAAAACAAGGTTGTAGTACTTAGATCTCAAGAGTCTGATTAGTTTTGTCAAAAAATTTTCTGTTTCATGACTATGATTTTTTGGATCTTGTTTTGGGTTTGATGGTAAATTCTGATACTCCCTGGTTTTACCTTGGCTTGCTTTATCGTTATGATCCATGTCTTTATTCTCTTTTCTATAAGAAAATACATAAGGTTTTTAAACACTTTCACATTGCTCTACAAAACTTTTACTTTAGTCCACTTCTTTGTTGTTGGTTTTTGTCCACAAACAATATGGGTATGGCCATGTGAAGACAGCCACAAAGTGGAGATGACTGTATAAAGACTAGAAAGCAAAATGACTCTTCCAGAATAAGAATAAAACTAAATAAAAAACACATTCAGAAATGTTGAATAATGAGCAAAAATAAAAAATTATAATTCAAAAATCAAGATTCACAACACATTCTACCTTTTACTTCTTACCACAAAAACTCATAACAGGTACTTCTTAAGAAACATAGATGCTGTGTATGTAGTATTAAAAATGGTTATTTCATCATGTGGACTTTGGAAGTTGTGTGCTGTGAATCAATTTGCCACCCTACCACTGGCTAGCACTGCAGCTCCATTTAATTAGAAGAACAAAAGACAGAAGCACAGCATATCAAGCATAAAGCAGTTTTCCTCTGTAATGTTAACATTGTTGTTATTATGGTATCCCCAGTTCTTTCTGCTATTCACTCTTCAGCCTTACTTAGACCAAGACGAGCGCTAAAGGTCACTACTATTTATATTTTTGTCTGAACGTCTCTTCCCACTTTTTCATATCTTGCCAAGATTTGTAAAAGGACGCCCTTCTCTTCCCTGCTACTATGCAAGCATCTTGCTCTGTCCAGCTTGTTAATAGTTGTCTGCTGGTTTCATCAGTACTTCCTCCAGACCAAGTAACATGTGATACATGACATGTTCAATAAATTAATTTCAGAGATTTCAACATAATTTTGATTTTCAGGCTTTCAGGCGTCCAAAGTGTATTTTTAAGGTATTTTGCACCTTGCTTATAGACCTTCACTGACTGATGAACACAAGTCTGATTTCTGTGATTATTACAGGTTTTATTCTTGGCATTGCTTAAGTACAAAGCTGAATTCTCTGGACTGAGCTTTGAAAGAATCTGCTCTTATGCAAAGGCTGGCCCTAGTTATCATTGTTTAAATATATGGAAGCAGTGTACATACTTTTGTACATGACTGTACAATTCAATTAGCCACTCAAGGGCTTGTACAGACAATGAACATTTCACAATTTGTTTGGATTCCCTAGCATGGACTAATGAAAGGAAGTTGCCACTTAATAAGTATGCATAAAAAGATTCACTCTGTTGAACCCCACACTCATTACAGATATAGTTGTAAATATTGTGGGTCCATCACAAATACTCTGATTGTTGGTAGGTGCTCAGTGATCATTTTAGTAGATCCCACATAGCAGTGTTTACTTCTGATGAAAGTTCTGAGAACATTAAGCAGTTTTTGTCAACAGTATTCAGTTTTGAATGGGTTTTGAAATAAAATCATCTGTAGAACTGTTGTGTCTCTTTACAGGACAATGGAGAGACAGTTCCCAATATACCAAGCCAATACACATGTTATGAGCACATGTCTAATGTTAAAAGCATGCAAAGTTAAAATTAGAACTGTTTCTTTAGCAATGCCTACTAACACATCACCAACACAGTTCATCCAAAAGAAATAAGAGCAAACTTAAAACGCAGATCAAAGACAGTCAAAGTCAAAAAGAAGTAAAAACACCCCTATATTTCAGTATGGAAATCAGCAGACGCTGTGTTTTTACAACAGAGAGGTTACAGAGGAAGTGAGATAATGGCAAGTATGAAGTACTTGTGAGATAAGGATAGAAGTTGAACAAAGGCCGTAGGTGTGTTTATTCTGAGGTATACAAAAGTATGCATGTAGGATAACCGAACTAATAAAATGTAAGTAAAAGTTTAATGCAAATAGTATGTGAGAAATGGGAAAATGTATAACATACAATAAACTTTAAAAATACGGTGTTTTAAGTAAGCATTGGGAAATATGGAATGGGTTAAACTGAAGACAGGACCTCCTGGCTTCCTCCAGACAAAACATATACTTACCAGATCTGGGCATCTCACATGTCCACCCATTCAGTAGTGGTAACAAGTGGTGTATAAAAAGTACAAAGAGTTAATAAAAATTAAATTATGAAATGTGCTTGCTTGGGAGGAGATTATAAATGGAAAATTCTTCATTTTGAAGTCACATTTTACCAAAGGTTAGAGACATGCTGATTCATTCACATTATTAGGTATGCAGCCCTAAGTCCAAGAGCATATGCTTTTACTGCAAAAGCTAACATCCTTAGCCTACTTAACTAATTTAAAAGTTGGGAGTATCAAAATTCTGGTTGCACTCAAATATGTTGTAAGAGTAAAACAGCAAGGAACAGGGAGCAAAATAAAAGCATAGACACTTAGCTGTAGGACATGAAGATAATCTTTTGTTTTAAAAAATGCCGTGTTCCAAATTGTTAAATTAATTTCAGACTTTTTAACAGGTTCTGGTCCTAAACCCTAGAATAATACAGCATCTACACACAGTACTATAGTGTAGTGTAGTCAACATATATAACAACAGAAAGAAGAAACTCCTGCTGTGTAAAGCTTTAGAATTTTTCAATCATTGTTTACACACTTTTGCTCATTGCAGGGTTTACACAGGTAACTGGCACTTAGGGCGCAAAAGCAATCCTTCCAGTGCTATAAGTAGTCAAAGCTGACTATGCAGTAAGATTAGCTTCATTTTGGAGCAGTGCATTTAAGGGACCTGTATCATTTAAACACATTATACTAACGGGTTCTTTTTTCTTCATTATGCTTCATTTTCAAGTCTCATTCATTTAATCATTCATTCCATCCATTTATGAAGGGAAGCAGCCAATGTGCATAACTGCAAGAAGCACTTGAAACTGTGCAGAGGAGAGCAACCAGGTGCATCCCAGGACTTAAGGACATGTCCTACTTGAACTGAATTGAATTGAAATTGTTTATTGTCATTGTAATATAATTACAACAAAATTATGAATGCCTCTCCAACTGGGTACAAAAAGCAAAAATGACACCACTCTTGTGAAACACAACCAATGCTACAACACATAATACAAGCGAAGGAAAAAAACAATAGTATTATATGTAAAAATACAGTTAAAAAGAGTTGAGATAAAATAACAATGGAACCAGTAGTAATATAGTAAAATAACACCATTCCACTGAGGAGTAGCTGCACAAGAGCAATAGCAGTACGTATGAGTCTATTTCCCAGCACTGACTAAAAAAATTATTTATACCACCTTAATTTGCTTATTTTTGTTAAATGTATTTATGGCCAGTTCCTTCTTACGAAGATCTATAATGCTGACCAGAGAGCAACAGTTCAAACAAGTGGTGACCAGGGTGTGAAGGATCCTTAAGGATGAAATAGCGGGAGCGGGCAATATCTTCCAGGGAGGGCAGACAGCAACCTTTGATTTTTGGGGTTGTGTTTATGACTCTCTGGAGAGCTTTCTTGTCTGTTGTCGTGCATCTGGCATACCATACTGCAAACTGATGCTGGTCAAAAGTAGATGGGAGGCAGGATTTAATATGCTGTAAGACCAACCTCTTGAAGCACTTTATTACTACTAGCGTGAGTGCTATTGATCTATAATTATTTAAGCTCTTGGTGGCTTTTTTTTAGGGACAGGAATAATGATTGATGATTTCAGGCAAGGTGGAATAGTGGCTGATGCCAGAGAAAGATTTAAAATCTTTGTGAAGACTCTGGCAAACATACTTTGAGTATCTTCCCAGATACTCCATCAGGGCTAATAGCCTTCCTTTGGTTCACCGTTCTAAGCAAACGTCTCACCTCATGTTCTTGCAGAATGAGTGTGTGGGTTCTGGAGGCTGGTTTAGTATGGTCAATGTGGTCATATTAGGCCTCCTTATCTCAAACCTGGTAAAGAAATGGTTCAGTTCATCCGCCAGCGAAGCATTGGCACCAAACAGACCTGTGGTTGCTGCCCTTGTAATTTGAAATTTGCTGAATTCCTTATCACTCCTGCTGAGTGATGTCCTCTGTGAGGTGATCTTTTATTTTCCTCCTATAGACCACTTTCGCTTCTTTGATACATGTCCTCAGGTCAGCTCTGGCTGTACCATATAACACCCTGTCACCTGACCTGGAGGTGGGAAGTTGCGTTTTTTGAGGAGTGTCTATACTTCTTTTGTCATCCAGGGTTCCTGATTTGGAAACTCCCAGATCCTCTTTGTGACAGTGACATTATCAGCAGAGTTCTAAAATGGGATTAATAAAGTATCTATCTATCTATCTATCTATCTATCTATCTATCTATCTATCTATCTATCTATCTATCTATCTATCTATCTATCTATCTATCTATCTATCTATCTATCTATCTAAATATAGAATAGAACTGTTTCTGTATTTTCCTCTAAGTCTAGTTGCTCAAACACATCCCAATCTGTATTTATGGTCTTCGTAAATGGTTTTGTCCTCCTAATGAGTGGTGTGTATGCTGGGATGAGGAGCAATGAAAACAATGAAAGATTTGCCCCACACTAACGTGCAGTCTATGGGTGACAGGACCTTTAGCTGTATAGTGCCCAGACTTTGGAATAACCTCCTGAAATTAATTAGATCAGCTGACTCCATTCATTCTTTTAAAAAACAATGCAAAACTCATCTGTTCAGGAAGGCTTTTAACTTACAGTGACATTCTGCCTCCTCTTTCAGTCTTCCTCTCTTTCCAGCTGCTCAGTATACCTTGTGTGTGTGTTACCTCACAAATGATTTTATTTGCTAGGCTTTCTTTTAGTATTGAATTTAGTATTTTACTCTGGTTTATTGTCTTTTATACTATTTAATGCTTTTGAATACCCTGTATCTTATCTGTTTTAGTGTTCTATTCAGGAAACATCTGTATCCAGTGTTACATATACCTGCTGTTTCTTTATGAGACTCTGTGAAGCGCCTTGAGCATGGGAAAGGCGCTATATAAATGAAATTTATTATTATTAAAGATGACTGACCTAAATCGGGGAGGGGTGTGGTAGCATGCTTTATAAGCATGTTTTATATTTGAATACACATGAATGAGTGTATTTTCTACCTTAGTGGAGCATTTCACATACTGGGTAAATTCAGGAAGTACAGTCTTTAAACATACTTGATTAAAGTCACCAGCAGTGGTATGAACTCCATTGTGAAAATCCTACTGATGTTTATTTGTTTTAGTATATAGGATGTTACAAGCCATACAAACATTTGCATCAGGTGGAATGTAAACAACACTCACAATTACCACAGTTATTTCTTTTGGTAAAAAGAATGGTCAGCAAATGATTGACAGAACTTCTAAGTCAGGGGAGCAATGTCCGTCAATAACTCTGCCGTTAATACACCAGTCATTGTGTACATGCATGCTTAAACCACCTTCTCTATTCTTACCCAAATATTTGTTCCTATCCTACTGGTGGATTGTACGGTCCACTAGTTGTATTGTAGCATTGGGGTTTTGCAGGTGAAGCCAAATCACACAACAGTTCCCGATGAAAACATTTGCTGCCATCTATAGCTCCAACTCATCCATTTTGTACATTAGTGAGAAAGATGCTAGGTAATAGAGGTTTGTGGGGTTGTTTTCATAGCCTAGCCTCTGGACTTGATCAGCATCCTCACTTCTGTTTCCTCTCCCTTCATTATAATCCACGGTGTCCCTGGTGTTCTCGCTATTTCTTCCGGTATGTTATAAATCACCTGAAAAATGGTTTATGATATTTAATTCATCTCTGCCAATATAAATTAAATCCTGACGGCTATATACAAGGCTTGCGTGACACAACTTGATGATCAAAAATGAAACCAGACAAACAAAGCACCAGATTGTAGAAAACAAAACTGCTGCGTTTGACCGCCCTGCCATCTTTTATGTAGATTCAGAGAAATAAACCTGTTTAGTCTCAAGCAGAGGGGACTGCGTGTGGACCTAATCCAGGTGTTTAAAATCCTCAAAGGTGTTAATAAAGTAGATCCAGCAGAATTCTTTAAACTAAACAATGAATCACATACTCAAGAACACCAGTGGAAATTAAAGGGAAGTGCATTTCAGACTAAGGCCAACTCTTTATGCAAAACTACTAAACTACTGATACATGTAGTTGAAGCAGATACCTGGACAACCATTAAAAAGAATCTGGATGAGATATTGGGACAGCTTAGCTATTAGATAAACAAACAGGCTTGATGGACTGAATGGTCTCCTGTTGTTGGTCAAATTTCTTATGTGGTCTGGAGGGCAAACAAATGTGTTGCTGAGTCTGTTCTTGCCTACAATTTCACTGTCTGACTTTGATCAAGACACCATGTCTGTGCCCCTACTTAAAAAATACATGTGAATAATTGCACTATACCAGTCAAAGGTTTTAAAACACACCCATTTTACCAGTGTTTATTGACGTTTAAGCAGTTCAGATCTATTGAATAACCTGGAATGGTACAAAGGTATGTGGTAAACTACAGAGGTTATAAAAAACCTTATGTTACCAAAAACTAAAAGTACAGTTTTCAGAATTATACAAAGAGAAAATTTTCAGGAAACAAGTAATAAGTTAAAGACTTTTCTGCAGCAATGAAAGTTAATTAAAACTTGAAAGTTGATGGACAAAATTCCTATTTTTGAAGATTACTTACAAACCCTCTATCTGAATAAAAGCAATGTTGGAACAAACTGTGTTTCTGTACCCACTGAAGCATTATTTGGACAATATTGTACTGTATATTGCTGTCATAATTGTGAGAAAAAGGCAACTAACAGGAAAGAAGACAGGCAGACCATTATAATCCTTAAAAGTGTCTTCTCTTCACTTTCAACTCTGAAGAGAAGACTTTGAGCTGCAGGTTTGACGGGTCAAGTGGCAGTAAGAAAAAGAGGCTTGCTGAGGCCAAGAACCACTCTCAATGTATTCTAAAATTAAAGCATAGGACAAATAAACAATATGATATATGTATACTGCACCAAAATCAGTATATGAAACTGAGCTCTAATGAGACTCTTGTAGCTGTCATCCTGTTCTCAGAGTTTCCTTCAGTTTCCAAGTTCCTTTTAATGGTGTCAGAAACTGTACTCATTAACACCTTGTCTTTCTTTCCAAATTCTCTAAAGCAAAGCCCTACACTTTTAGAGGTTATAATAATATGTCTGTCTTCCTTTATTATTTGCCTTTATTTCTTGTCATTGATAGCAAGATATAGTGCAATATTGTTCAAATAATGCTTCAGAGGATGTAGTAATACAGTTTGTTCCAATCCAGACAGAGGATTTGTAAGTAATCAACAAATCTGGGACACCTGTAGGAATTGCTTGCATTAACATTCAAGGCCTTATCAACTTCCATTTCTGCAGAAAAGCTGCAAGTCAGTAACGTTTTACTTATTTCTTGAAAAAGTATACATGAATAAATCTAAAAATTATATTATTTTTCAGTTGTTGGGAACGAACTGTCTTTGTGTTAAACCACTTAAATATTTTCGTGTCAACAACATGCTTACGATGCAGGTTTGAACCATACTTTTCTAAGAAACAAACTCCAAGAAACACAACCTGCATTGTAAAAGGCCTCAGGGAGATGTCAACACCATTCCTGTAGAGGGGCAAACCTTCAGCTATATAAATTTGTGTCTCAGTTTTCGGCCTCCTGAATGTGCCTAGTATTAGATACCAACTATTGCAAAATTGAAACCCTTGCACAGAATGAATCCCAATCAGAAAGTGGACTTCAGATTCAAGTGCAGTAAGGCTGTATACATTTAGGAAATGCTTCGGTCTCGACAAAAAACATGAAGAAACAAAAATTAATTTTCCTTCAATCATCTAATTAATGTACAAGTTTCATTTAGACATCACCATGTCACACAATATCTGGTTAAGATGTGGATATTCTCCTAGTCATAGAGAAATTAGTTGTCTATTTGGGAGAAGTTTAACATGTACAAGATAGTATTGAATGCCATTAATTCATATTCAGACATTAGAACATTAGAAAAATTAAGAAGAGAGCCTACCATTCAGCCCAAAAAAGCTCACTAGTCCTTCCAACTTAATTATTCCAAAGTGACAAGTCAAGTATATCCCTTCCATGTTATCGCCCATGCAATTAATTCTTCATTATCCTCAGTGCTGGCTTTAATATGCTGCCCTAGGCAAGGCTGTAAATGACACCCCACCACCCCTTTTCTTTAAGTGGAATCATCACTGCAAGACTTCTAGATACTGTAGAAATCTGGAGGGATGACAGTAGAGCCAGGACTGAAGTATGGCCAAAACAGTGAATTGACAACTTGAAAACATGGTGGGAATGTTTGATTATATATAGCAACAACTGTTTATAAGTCTGCCTCGGACAAATGCATGTTTGTGGGGTGCCATTTCAGAAACATGTAGGAATTGGGCTGTATTAGCAGGCTTTATTTATTTATTTAATTCTTTCTTTCATTTGAATTTTTTCTAGAGAAAAAAACACATCAGCATCACATAATCAATCTGCACATAAGCTAGTGCTCCATTTTGTAGCTCTGTATTTAAACCATATAATCTTACCAAGGAAGACACAGAAGTAAATACATTTTATTTATCCATTCATCCATCCATAAACTGACAAGTTTAATATAATCACAAAATTAAAAAACAAATTGGGGCAAAATGATTATCTTTAAACATTTACCCATGATTCCTGCTCACTGTATCCTATCAAATCAATGCACGGTGTCTGAGAGTTTTTTTGTGCATTGAAAGATGGACTAGTGTACCAAGACCGAATGTCACAGATGGTGGTGAATAACAATGAATGATATTTGTCAAGTTTAAACACACTCATTTGGGACATTACAGTTATGTTTCTGTTTTGGCTGCTTCTGTGTCCTATATTAAGTCAATTTGAGGATTATTATTATTATTATTACCATCATCATTATAGGTGTTGTTCTCATTATTTATGGATTATTATCTGTATTGTAGCCTAGATTTTTGAACCCACCTACCATCAACCTTTAATGTGATTATGACATGATTATTAAGTCATTATGCCTATGAAAACAAAAATAAAAACATGAACATGTTCCTGTAGAAAATGAAGAAACAAGAACATTCCCATGTTAAGAGAGCCTCTTAGAAGCTGAGTGTGGTACATCCTGAGATTGGGAAGACCACATGCAATAGGCTCATGTAGGCAGTCAGATGTTGAAACCAAACATTGCTAGTGTGTGAAAATAACTTTAAACAATAAAGAATGGGTTAACAGGAATTGAACAATTGAGTCAGAGCATTCATACGTGACTGAGAGTATGTATTGCTTAAGAAAATGCCCCCAAATTGTGCCACCCTAGTTGACTGCCTAATTTGTCTTAATGGTGGAACTGACCCAGATTATCCTATCATTGAAAATCCACAGTATCTTTATCATAAAAAACACATTACCTAATATTTCATATGCATTAAATAAATACAAATATTGAATACATGTATCAAGATGATATAGGATGGTTGCAGGCAGTACAAGTAAAGTCATGTCTAAAGTTAAGTAATTACAAAGGGAAATTAAATGTGATAAATGGATGGAAATATAATTCACAAAATATCATTGAGTTGCCTGAAATTAAAGACTACTAGGGGGCTCTGCCCCCTGCTCGCATCACTCCTCCCATGGCTTTGGTTTACTGGATATACAATTTAAAGAGATTGTTATTTTGATGGGAATTGTTACATATGCATTATTTTCACTTTAATTTTAAAACTTAAAGTAAAAACAATACTTGTCCTTTATTTCCGGCCCGGGCGTGGTTAAATCTTTCTTGCAGGACGTATAATGCTGCTCATGTTGTGAAGGGGGGGCGACTGAACGCACACTAAGGAGATGCCGTCAGATCATCTGCTGTCTTTCTGCTGCTGCTGCTGGCGAGCTGCATGTTCTTTTTGTCGCGCTGCATGTTGATCATTTAAAAGCCTGTACAGCAGCTGTCCTTTTGCCACTTCATGTCTCTGCCATTCGCATTGTGAAGGGGGGGCTGAACGCACGGTAAGGAGTTGCAGTCGGATCATTATTATTATCTGCTGGCTTGTTGCTGCTGGCAAGCTGCGTTTTCTGATTGTTGCGCTTTTCGTCGATCATTTCAAAGCCTGTACAGCAGCTGTCCTTTTGACACTTCACATCTCCGCCGCTCGCATTGTGAAGGAGGGGGCTAAATGCACTCTAAGGAGAAGCTGTCGGATCATCGGTTGGCTTCCTGCTGCTGCTGCTGGCAAGCTGCGTGTTCTGCTTGTCGCTGTTTTAAGAGCTGGCAGCACATGATGTCTGTCTGCCAAAAGCACCAAAAATGCCTGCCTCTTAATGGCAAGGCAGTGATATTGAAATTTACCATAACAGAATTACTTGTAGAGAGAGTATGGACCAATGGTCTTTAAGTGTGTAGATCTCTGCAATATCAACATTAAGTTAATTAACCAATTACATATGTTCCTTTTTTGCTTATATTTAATAGGTTGTACAAGTTCACACTCCATTCGCATCACAGAAAATGAATCAAAGATTTTGCCTGGTTTGTCTTGATTGCCATTAGATTATTGTGATACTCTCTGACATTGCAATCATCTGACAAGATTTAAACAATAAGTAAACTGAGAGTCTATCAAACTCCCACTGTCAAGGAAAATATATTGGCTATGTACTGCCTAAACTAAAAAAGCAACACCCCAAATTTAGGACTGAATGGTTCTTAAGAAAAAAAGAACAAGCTTCAAAAACATTGAAAAAGAAGACAGACTACACACATTATTCAAATACAAGACTCTGGGGCTGCCTGGTAGCTACACTAACCACTGTCTACTCAGGTGTTTGCTGGATGATTTTCTGTATTTTCTACAAATCTGTTCTTTCTGTACCAGGGACATCATTTTTAAATCTTTACGTGGATTTGAACATGAAAATGTGCACAAGCCAAAAAAATAGAAAAATTTGTATGCCCATAAAAAAATAATAAAAACTAATAATAATAATAATAATTAATTACATTTATATAGCGCTTTTCTCAAATTGATTTATAAAACCTGGTGAACGCATATTTGTATGCAATTTACTCTTTACAGATCACAATCGTCTTGCAGATGTATACATATGAATGTGCTCGGAACCCCGTCTAGCTGCTTCCCCAAAACAACTATATATGGAACATGCTAATCAACCTCATACATATGTAATGAAGAGAGTTACCTGTTAAGATTAGACAATGATGACAACTGAGATGAAAGTTAAAAAACATAACTTTGAAGACTGTAAAATATAGAAGTCCTCGTCTCTGAAACAAAAATGCACAAACGACTTTTATTTGTGGGTGTCACCAAAAAAGGAAAGTATGCAAAATGGCAACAAGTTACTGCTTCCATGAATGTGGTAAGCTCTGCCAGCCTCACTGCAACAGAAATAAAGAAAAAAATGGCCAGATCTCAAGGTGGATGTGATGAAATAGATTGCCTGGCACTGGCAAAGTATAAATGAAATGGAAGGAGGTTAAATCACATCTACACCCTTCAATCTGGCATCCTTGCCACGTTCCTACATTTTGAGACTTTTTTCTGCATACACAGGCTTTAGAAATGAGACTCCTGGACATTGCACATCTTTGAAACAGGGGTATTATACTGCTAGCTTCTTTTCCAAGAAAAATAAGTAAAATGAGGACATATAAGATTTCTGGCTTTTTCAAATTTAACAAGCAGGTGGTGCTTAAGAGTGTTGGGTGAAGATCAAGATGCCATTCATCCCCATCAGCATGATGTCTGTTGCTTGATAATATTAATTTGGATTACTAATTTAATTACTGGGGCTACCTTTATAGTATTTTTTATGTGTGTTTAGTGTCATTGTGACATAGTCAGGAAAAGGGTCTTGAAGTGCGGTACACCTTTACAAAAACAAATGATACTAGATTTGTTGACTTGAGCTGTATAGCCTTAACTAGGAAAAGCCTGAAGACAGAAGAGCCAATGATTTAAAATAAATAAATATATGAAAACAAAAGTAAGCCCTCATTTTAAAGCCAAGAATAAGGGGCAATATCCTTCAAGTCCTATCACTTAATTGGAAAGTTCAGGTTGCACAAGCATATATACATCCAAAAAGTAAATCAAGGACACTGCAGAGCTAATAGTGCTAACCCAATAAGAAACAGGCACCCAACACAAAAAGCACTAGGTTTCTACATAAAAACTTACAAATAGTGAAACATTAGAAAAAATTGCTTTAGAAGATGAAGTTGAGGGGTATTATGAGTATTTTAATAATATGTGAGTTACTGAGGTGAGTGTATTGCTTATTTTACACAACATCTTGTGAAGCTATGGCCCACATAGCCCGTAATACAGAAATGCCACTGATTCTGACAAACGTAATTTTAAATCCTTTGGCCACATAATGCCTGGACTAGATTCTTGAATACTTCAAAATGTCTTTCAGAGTCTTGTACCACACCTGCTAGTCAGTAAAATTCAGTCTGCCTAATAGTGGTTTGCACTGCTTATTCCATATAAACCTTTTTTGGCATATGTAGACCTCTTGTCTTTGACATCTCCATGCTTACTTCAGTTGCTTGTTTTTATTCATTTCGATGTATCCTAATGATTAGCTTTACTGTTTTTGGAGCTGAAATATTGCTTCTTTTGAGGGCTTTGAGGTTTTCATTACAATGAAAACAATGTAAAACTAAGACTGCTTTTTAAAAAGATATACACTTCCATACTATTTTCTCGATATGTGCTGGCCAGGAGAATGATTCCACAAGATTTGTTTATAAGATACTGCTACCTTTCCTGTGACATTTCTTTTAACATTCATCTACATATAGAGTAAAATACAATAAATAGTAATGCTTGTCGACAAATGTTGACAGTGCTGTGTTTGTGGGAACTTCCTAGTGACTAATCTGAGTTGTTTTTGAATCATAGTTCTTTCAAGAAAAACCACAACAAATGAGGTTTAATTATAAGCAGAACATTTGGTACATCTAGTTTCTCATTTAAGGAAAAAAGTATGTAAAATACATGTTAAACAATAAATAATAATACCTTCGCAAAGATTTTTTTTCTTTCTAAAACTTTACCTGTAACTATTGTATTAAATTACGGATCCTGCTTTTTTTATTAAAGTTTTCCAGTAGAACTAAGCAGGTTACCTTACAAGCATCCAATAGTGACACCTACTGGATAGTTGTAATCATTAGCTGATTTTAAGTGAATTCATATCCACATTGCCTAGTTTGGCATGTTTACTTACTAATCAATGACTGTTTTTTTAGCACAGCATGTTAAAGCACCAACAAGGGGTGAAGCCTGTCTGGATTTAGTATTTTGTAATAATCAGGATAGAATTGAGGGTGTAGAGGTGATTGAACCACTAGGGCCAAGTGACCATAATGTAATACAATTCTCAGTATTTTGTAAGAGTACAGATGCAAAGACTAAAATTGTTAAGTTGAACTTTGGTAGGGCTAATTTTGAGCAGATGCGACAATGTCTAAGTAGGATACACTGGGATAAGCTTTTAAGTGTGGAGACAGTCGAGGAGCAGTGGAACAGGTTTAAAAATGGTTTACATGTAACGCAGGACAGATACATACCTAATTTTGGAATTAATAGGAAACTAAAAAAAACTCCACGGTGGATTAATAAAGATTTAAAAAAGAAGTTGCAAAGGAAAAAAACTGCTTTATAAGGCATATAAGACTAATGACTGCAAAGTGAATCATAGAGCATATGAGAACATGAGGGCAACCATTTAAAAGGATATCAGGGAGGCTAAAAGACAGTTGGAGAGGAATATAGCAGATAAGGCGAAAGATGACCCTAAGAGATTCTTTTATTTTATTTTAGTAGTAAAAGAACAGTCAAGTAAGAGGTCAAGTGCATCAGAAATAGTAAAGGGGAATTAAAAGATACAGACAATGAAATTGCGGATGCCCTAAACTTACATTTTTCTGAGGTGTTTACAAGTGAGCAACTGGATAATCTCCCAGAGGTAACAGGGACTACTAAGGAGGTACTGAGGAATTTGGAAATTGTAGAGGGAGAAGTCCTGCTCAGATTAAATAAGATGAAATCAAATAAATCACCAGGAGGACCAGATAATATTTACCCTCGAGTTCTTAAGGAGGCTAGTGAGTACATACTGTATATAAACCCTTGACACACATTTTTAGGAAGTCACTGAGCACTGGAGAGATTCCAAAGGACTGGAAAATGGCAAATATCATCCCATTATATATAAAGGGTGACAGGGCAGATCCAAGCAACTATAGGCCAGTAAACTTAACATGCATCACAGGAAAATTAATGGAAGGAATTATTAAGGATAAGATTGAGCAACACCTGGTAAGGACAGGAGTTATTCTGAACAGTCAGCATGGGTTCAGAAGAGGGAGGTCGTGTTTTACTAACATGCTGGAATTCTATGAGAAGGCAACAAAAGGATGCGATCAAAGTGGAGCATATGATATTATTTATCTGGACTTTCAAAAAGCATTTGATAAGGTACCACATGAGAGGTTGGGCATCAAATTAAAAGAAGTGGGAGTTCAAGGTGATGGTTTTAGATGGGTGCAGAATTGGCTCAGACACAGGAAACAGAGGGTGATGGTGCGAGGAACCTCATTAGAACTGGCCGATGTTAAGAGTGGTGTTCCACAGGGGTCAGTGCTAGAGCCGCTGCTATTTTTAATATTTATAAATGATTTAGATAGGAATATAAGTAACAAGCTGGTTAAGTTTGCAGACGATACCAAGATTGAAGGATTAGCAGATAATTTGGAATCCGTTATATCATTACAGAAGGACTTGGACAGCATACAGGCTTTTGCAGATTTGTGGCAGATGAAATTTAATGTCAGTAAATGTAAAGTATTACACATAGGAAGTAAAAATGTTAGGTCTGAATAAACAATGTGTGGTCGGAAAATCAAGAGTACACCTTATGAGAAGGATTTAGGAGTCATTGTGGACTCTAAGCTATCGACTTCTCGACAGTGTTCAGAAGCCATTAAGAAGGCTAACATAATGTTACGTTATATAGCACAATGTGTGGTGTACAAGTCCAAGGAGGTTATGCTCAACCTTTATAATGCACTGGTGAGGCCTCATTTTGAGTACTGTGTGCAGTTTTGGTCTCCAGGCTACAAAAAGGACATAACAGCACTAGAAAATGTTCAGAGAAGAGCAACTAGGCTGATTCCAGGGCTACAGAGGTTGAATTATGAGGAAAGATTGAAAGAACTGAGCCTATACAGTTTAAGCAAAAGAAGATTAAGAGGTGACATGATTGAAGTGTTTAAAATTATGAAGGGAATTAGTACAGTGGATCGAGACTGTTATTTTAAAATGAGTTCATCAAGAACACAGGGAAACAGTTGGAAACTTGTTAAGGGTAGATTTTGCACAAATATTAGGAAGTTTTTCTTTACACAAAGAACGATAGACACTATAAGAGTAATCTATCATGTAGTATGGTAGACAGTAAGACGTTGGGGACTTTCAGAACTTGACTTGATGTTTTTTTGGAAGAAATAAGTGGATAGGACTGGCGAGCTTTGTTGGACCGAATGGCCTGTTCTCGTCTAGAGTGTTCTAATGTTCTAATGTTCTAGTGTTCTAAACTACAGCCAGAAGACAAAGAAGGTGAAAGATACATTTTTACTATTGAAGTTTTCTTTCACTGATCACAATGACTGATAAAATGCAATTTAAGGACAATTATTTAATTTAAGTTTATGATCATCACCTATCTAAATATTTCAGTGTAGAATTTAATTCATTCTGATACTACAAATGTCAGTGGAATTTTCCACTTGAGTCCTATCCCACTACACTAACTGTGCTGTTTCGCCATAGTGAAGAGTGAATTGGAGATCAGTACAGCGTGTTTAAAGTAACTTTTCGGACAACTTCCACAAGGTTTTGTGTCTTAAAACATTCATTTTTATCTTGGTAATGAGCTGCATGTTAATCAAACAGGCAAGCAAGAATTTCTCTGTACAAAATTAATACTAGTACTACTACTGCTGCTGATATAGGGTCAGAAAATATATTTTGATTTTAATACTAATTACTTCAGCCTTGTTAAAGGTAGGTTAGCTTTTTGCATCTGTTCAGTCTGCCCTGATTTATTATGTCTTTCTTTCTGTAAACATGACAGAATGAATTTTCATGGTATGCAATGGATGCATTTTGGTGTTCAAATGTGTATTGATATTTTATATGCCTTGGATATTCTGAAATAAAAATAAGGAAAATGTGAATACATAAATGCTTTGCAAAAACATATGTGTTTTGCTTCATTATTGCTTTCCTCATGTGATATTAAACATTAGCTGTTCTAAGGAACCACTCCTGAGTATCTAAATATAGTTACAGTTATCAAAGCAGGAACTTTCTTAGTGAATTCTGGAAACAGGGAGTGTCCTTTTATCTTATTGTCAGCTGGCAAGACCTGTCATGGTCATGTCAGTTGGCATTGGATGAATACAGATTTGCATTGTGGGGTGGTTATACCAGTAAAAAAAAAAACAAAAAAAACAAAGAGCCAATGTGTTAACAAGGGAATTTGCAAATCCACAATGTGATTTATACAATGGCAGTTGTGGTTGTCAGTGGCACAGTTATCAGACACAGAAATCTATTTTCCGTGACTTATGACAGAGATATCCATTCACTTAACCTGCTTAGTTTAACTGCAGGCAGGTAGCCCACGTCTGTTTGGGCTATATTAGGCACAAACTTCCACAAGCTAAACAAAGAAGCTTGATGAACTACATGGTCTCCAATTGCTTGCTAGATTTCTTATATTCTTAAATAACCAGGGTGAGAACATTCATGCACATACCCACTTAGACTGGGTCAATTTAATGGCACCAGTCAAAAAACTTTACACAAATATGTGTATCTTTACCTGAGTATTGATCAACTGAGGGCTTTCTGTATACACATTGTGACCCCAAGTGGACGCCATTGAGCCCCTAACCTTATACACAATACCATTCAATACAATCCTGGGTTCAAATAAAGGATTTTATTACAGTAAAATATATCACCAAATATGCAACAAAAACAAACCAAAATTATAAACAAATGAATCTTCTTTCTCTCCTACATCCCTCTTGTTGAGTGTTGCCTGACCTTGCAGTGTCAAAGTCAGGAGGCAGCGGACTCCTTTTAAACCCGGACACAGTAATGTTTCCGGTGAGTGTGTGTCTCTTGGAAGACATGTGGAAACCAGCAGAGCTGCATTGCTGGACTCTAACTTCCAGGTACCCATAGGGGTGCCCAATCTCGGGATGCTTTGGGAGGACCACTGCCACCTTGGTAAGGGGGATGGAACTACTCTTGGCCTTTAACTCCCTCTAGTTAATCCTGTATATGCCTCATTTTCCTGTCTAGCCAGTAGGCCTGTCTGTCCTTCATGGCATTTACACCATAATAAAATATCAAGAATGATTAATTACAATGTGAAAAGGCAGTAAATACTTTTAACTTACAATACGTTCACTAGGTTTCCGGACATCTGTCTCACTCACTCTGGTTGTCTCCCAGCTTTGCTTTAGTATTTCCTAACCTATTCTCTCCATATAATAACAGAAAAAACTCAATTACAAGAGAGATCTGGCCAAGTTAGCAACCATACAAACTCACAATATGTTAAAATACAACATATACAATGTAATATTATAATGTAATATAGTGTACTATATGTAGACCCTATTGTAAAGTTTAATTGGTGTTTTATATGTTTTATTAAAACTAAAAAAGACTTTGTTAAGCTCATTTTACAGTACAGTACGTAATTAATGGATATGTTATAAGTACACGTTATTCTAGTGTATCATTTGTGCTTTATAAGTCTTATTAAGACCAACAAGCCATTTGTTAAATCTTGCTACAGCAGCAGTAAGTGACTATTAGGTGCACCTATTTCACTCCCATTCTGAATTTTTATATTACCTGTTAATTCTGTTGATATCTGGTAGGTTGTTGTGTTCTACTTTAGTTACAGTAGTATTATAATGGGACGTGTTATATCTTCCTTAAAGACCATCAACTGCAGCGACAGATACTTTACAAATGTCACTTGATCATCTTTATAATCATTTAGCCAATCCTTACCTTGGCAAGGCCTCATAGTAGGCATTTATTTTAAGATTCAGTGCTACAGGTATTCCGAGAATATATGCTTATATTTTAGAAAATGTAGTTATGACTGAAGGACAATCTTGGTGGAATATTTAGCGATGATACTGCACTGGAAGAGTTTATTCTGGGTAGATGTTAACTACTTATGGAGAACACAATTTGGGAGTTTTGAGAAGTAAAGTCACAGAGACAGAAACATGTACTTGTTTTGAGAACAGAGGAACCAAAGGATGATTTCCTAACCAGAGATACATATTTAATAAGCTTTCATAAGGGAAGGGGGGGGGGGGGGGGAACTGAGGAGCGAAGAAAAGGAAGAAAGAGGAGAAAGAAATGAGAGATAATGGCTGATGAGACACTTCACAAACTTCATTTACATTTATTAATGTTACACTGTCATGTGCACCATGATAACTATAAACAAAAGAAAACATAAACATACATTTTTAACATTTTAGGCACACATTTCACACAGAATAATTGAATAAACGAAACAGCATGTAATCAATTTTGCATACATTGCTATACTTACCAGGGGGTGCAACAATTTGAAAGTCTTGTCAGCTTCACAGATCAGTATTTGCTTGCCGTTATCTACTCTCTTTCAGTCAATACTTTACTTGTCATTTGGGTCCTTTGCTGTAATTCATACATCAAACTGAAAATAGTGAGGACACTGCTGATGTGAAAACACAAACTTTGCTGTTAATTAACTTAATCAACCATAAACATAATGTGAGTGCTCAAGGAACAGGAAATGAAAGTAAGAAAGTCACTACAATTTCTCCAAATGTTCCGGCATCCTACACCATTATGTCTCCTATGAGCAGAATGATTCAGCGGCCACTTACACTCCCACCAATCATGTTATGAAGAATCACTGAATGAATATAACATGATTTATATATAACACTAAATGACTACTCTTAAAGTTGCAAAATTAACTTTTGGAGGCATGGAATTTGCATCCATTTTTTTTGTTTACTAAACATAACAAGAAATAACATGTCTGATGCAATGGGGCCACTGAGTGATTAAGCAGATCACCCACTTTCAAAACGAAGTACTAACTTCTGGACGGGTCGCTCAATGATAGAAAGTTTGGATAGTGGATTCTTTGTTCTAGTTGGGTTCCACTTGTCTATTTGCACTTTAACTCAAAGAACCAAGCCATCACCATCTTTCATGGCTTCAAGCACATGTCCTAGGTGCCACTGGTTTCCTGGCTGAAAACAACAGCTGCTGAAAGTTTCAGCCTTGGAATGCTTCTCATTTTTGTAGGTACAGGTCTTGCCTTAGTCATCACTAGAGTGCAGTGAACTTCACCGTTTTCATTCTTATATCTCAGGTAAGAAAATGCACCATATTAAACACAGCTAGTATATGAGAAGTGGTGCAGTTCTGCCCTGACAATGTTGCCAAAGTTTTTGGGTGATTTGCATCTCTGTATTTTGACTTTCTTCAGACTTTAGAGACCATTCTTCCATTTGGCCCACCGTAAGTGTAGCTCCTCAGGGAGCGGATCATCCCATCCAATGCGTCTATGGCACAGCTCCTGTAGGATGCACTTTCCCCTTAGTGTGAATGTAGCCACAAACCCAAATGTATCATACAGAGAGGCAATGATTGATAGAATACTATGGTGTGTTAAAAGCTTTTTTTCTAAATCAACATCAAAGTTGAAGGTACTGTATTACTATCTATCAACCATTGAATACCAAGTACACAGTCTGCTGCTGTATTCATATTAAGATTAAGAGAATTGGTGGTTGTTGGTGGATCTACACAGTTTTTTATATCTGAGTTAAACTTATGAAGGTGTAGACCACTCTTTTGCACAATTCCTGAGTTTCAAGAATCAACTTCCTGTCTTCTTTAACAGAAAAAACACTGGTCAACCCATCATCTACATAGAAGTTCTTCTCAATGCATGCCAATGCCAATAGATAGTTACCTCTGTGTTGCCATGCAGGATACATAAGACCAAAATTTGCACATCTCGGTGAATATAAAGGGCCACTCTAAACCACATTCTTCTTATAAAGTTCACAAAAATCATCTGTTGTCAGAGGCTTTGCGTTGATCAGAGCAGTAAAGGTAAAGAAGGTACTAGCAGCAGACAGTATTTTAGATTTAAAGAAATTCACTATTGCAGAGGAAGCTATTTTTGAAAAAGAGGTTAACAGTCTGTCACAAAAGGACAAGTCATTCTGGTTTCTGTTGTCTCTTCCTGGAAGTGCATACCTGTACTTTATACTTAATATCACAGAAAATATCTACACTTTATGAAAAGTCAATTTCACTGGATTGGAAGTGAAACAACATAGAGAGGACACACAGAGAGTAGATTATAGGGTGAAAGTGCATTTATTAGAAGCAAAGTGAAGAGTGGTGGCTCTGAGGCTAGGGATCTGCGTCGACAATTGCAAGGTATGGCCTGTTCGAATCCCGTAAATCCCAGAAGTGACTCTATTCCATTGGGCCCTTGAGCAAGGCCCTTAACCTGCAATTGCTCCATTCTGGGTATGACATTAATTTGCATCCAGCCCTGCAAGCAGGTCATTCAACTTACAGGGAAAACTTTGGGGTTGGTGGCAGGATTGGCACTCCAGCCACTGTAAAAAACCTCACACTGTTCCAGTGTGGTCTTGAGGTGTCACCCGCTGCACTTGGGTCCCAATCTTGGTCATTCATCGTGTGATGGGTTTGGCAACACACTATCAGCGCATGCTCCCAACCTCTCTCTCTCTAAAGTGAGGAAGAAACAAGGAGGTGATGGTAAGTGACAGACAATAGGGGGTATGGTAGAATTTGACCATTGCAAAGGTTGCAGTTTTTGCAGTTTCATGAAGTAAAGAATGGAAGAGTAAAAGGGAGTGGAACATGTGCTTACATAGGTGACTTTCAGTGTGTGTGTGTGTGTGTGTGCATCGAGGAGTATAGTAGTAACATGTGTGTATATGGTCCAATTGGCTTCTTACTTTATGAATGATGTAATGGTGCGATTTGTTTTTCAGGTCCCAATACTGGGTTGCCAGAGAAACATTATCTTGAGTACTGGTATATGTTAAAGTTCAGAGTAACATCACTGGAGTATCTTTTTTGACTTCTGCAAAAGTATGTCCAGGAATCAATCAGCCCAGAAAATAATGCACATTTGCCGTATTATTCAAATGAAGCCTAAAGTTTGCTCCAAATTACACCCCACAGCAGAACCAACATGTTCTTACATTTAACTGCTAGATTAAGAGAGCACTGTCTGAACACAGAGTAGTTTATTGCCTTCTGATTTCTTTGATCTTGGACTATAATATGGGTGTGACAGTATGTACAGTACTTATTTCAAATTTTACAGTTAATCATTAAGAAAATTCTAAGTATATTGTTCCTTTATAACAAATAAGCCAATGTTTGGTTGTCATGCAGATACCTGTCATCTTTTATGTCTGACTAAGAAAGCATTCAGGCATTGCTTATGCACTTTTTCAGGTTTCCAAACTACTATGGGGGGAATGGGAGACTATTTTTTACTTCTCTTTTACTACTTTATCTAATTCTGAGTAAGCGGTGCCCATCCTGGTAATACTGATCATAATCAGGCCAAGTATGGATGGGACACACAGACTGGAATAATATAAAGGTACCCACTATTCTGATGAATTGTTGTATATGGAAATTAAGTCTCCCCATGAGCACAGAGAGAACATAATAAAGTTCATGCAGGTTCCACAAATACACAGGTCCAGGTACAGTAAGGTGCTTCCAAAAATCTTCTATTTACACAATTAACTTTTTCAGCACCACTTCTGTTAGTGTTAGCAGGTGAAGGGACTGTTTTTCAATTAGGACTTGGCACATTATGTTTTTTGTGAATGTAGTGGTAGTCCTGCACATTCTCTATTTTACCATAACTTTCTCTAATTAGAAAACTGTTGATTAGGTTGCTCACATCTCTTTAGCTGTTGGTCTTAAATCAATATATTGTAATCTTTTTCATTCCCTTTCTTGTACTATTATCCTGCATTACAGACAATGGCTGCTTTGATGAAGCTGCTGTTCCTGGCTATCATACAAGATGTCAGAGTGATTAGGAATGTTTGCCATCAATGTTGACAGATATAGCACCAGATAATGATGGACGTTTACAGGTATCCTTCAATGTGCAGGTCAATATTGAAGGACAGCTGGAAAAGGTCAGGGTGACCAATTGGCCTAAATCAGGCAAGCTCTAATTTTGCTTGTTCAAAAGGACGGTGCCCTTGGAGAGAACTATTTTTTCGGTACAGTTTTTTTACCATTTTATTTTTTGTCATTTTTTTTTTTCAATTTTGCTTTGCTCTCCTGTTTTGCCAACTTGCCATACCTATTACCCAGATCTTCTCTTATCCATTCTTTCAGTTACCAAGATTCTGAATGAGGTTTTTCCATTCTTTAATTCCTCCTTTGGAAACAGTCATAATAATAATAATAATAATTTTTTGCATTTATATAGCGCTTTTTCTTACTACTCAAAGCGCTTAGCAATTGCAGGTTAAGGGCCTTGCTTAAGGGCCCAACAGAGCAGAGTCCATATTGGCATTTACGGGATTCGAACCGGCAACCATTCCGATTGCCAGTGCAGCTCCCTAGCCTCAGAGCCACCACTCCGCCTGACATAAAATAAAAAAAAAAAATAAAAATAATAATAATTATGTACATTTATATAGCACTTTTCTCACTACTCAAAGCACTTTACATAGTGATTGGGGAGCCATTTCAACCACCACTAATGTAGATCATCCACCTGAATGATGCAATGGCAGCCATTTGGGTCAGTATGATCACCACATATTAGCTGTTAGGTGGTTAAGAGGTAAACAGAGATATTTAGCCAATTAGAGATAGGGGATGATTAGAGAGTCAGAATAACAAGGATGTGGTGAGCAATTTAGCCAGGATATTAGGAGATCCTCAACTCTTTGCAAAAGATGCCCAAGGATCTTTTATGACAACAGAGAGTCAGGGCCTTGATTTTACATCTCATCTGAATGAAAGTGCCATTTTTACAGCACAGTGTCTCTGTCACTGCACTGGGGTATTAGGATCCACATTCAGACCATAGTATAAGTGCCCTCTGCTGGCCTCACCAACATCTCTTCCAGCAGCAACCCAAGCTTTTCTGTTTGTTCTCCCATCCAACTACTGGCATGAACATGCTTAGTTTAAGGTAGATTAACTGTTTTGAGATGCATATGGTATGGCTATTGTGAAGACTCTTTAGCATTGTTCCTTTACCATTTATAAATCTACGGAAGCAATCTGTGAGGAGCGTGCTAAATAAGAAATTATCTGAACTGATGTAATCATTTCTGTATAATGTTTTCCATTAAATTATTCCATGCCATTATGTTTTCTTTCTCCAAATAACAAGGCAAAATTAGTAAGCTTCACCTATTACCAGTGCATCTCACTGTGAGAATATGCTACAAATCATCACTTCTTACATGATACCCTGAGAAGGTTTGAGTATCTGCTATATGCTTCTTATTCATATCTGTCAACAAAAATTGCTCTAGGCCCTGTCTGTTTCATTTCATGTCATCACACAGAAAGACTAGCTATACACCTGAAGCCTCTGAGTGAATTCCCTTTAGCTTAACTGGATATGTTGCTGCTTACTAATTCAGACACTCTGGTTTTTGGTCAGCTTCTCCTTGTTATTACAAGAAATGGAAAAGGGTGGAGTGCTGGGTAATTTATCTCCAGTGATAGTATCTTTGTCCAGAAGATTGTATTGTGGTTTGCAAGCCGTAAAATGTTACCTTTGCAAATGTGGAAAGAATTTTGGCATGAATGATTTTATCACTCATCCATTATGAAACCCAGTTAATCCATTTCTAGGTCACAGGCGGGGAGGAGCCTACCCCAACAAAACTGGGCTTAAGGCAGACACCAACCTGGGATGGGTCATTAATTGAATAAATGAAGCAAATTGAAAATTTAACAGACGTAAAGGAAGATAATAAAGTATATCTTACATAAAGTTAGAGCAATGATCCTAGATGAACAAAGGATGATAATGGGGAAAAAAGTCTTGAGCATAGATTCACCACTTAATTCCATGAGTCTGTTTATAGAATCACAGAGTGACATAACCTGGCTTCATCAGGTGCCAAGTAGAAACCAGCTGACTTTAAATTAAATACAGGTCAATGACTCTTTGTAAGAAAGACGCACAAGCCATAAAGTTGCTGTAAATGGGTTTTAGATATAGTATGAGATTTTCTTCTTATAATAAATAGTATTTATTGTAGTTAAAGTGAAAGAGAATGAATAAAAACTGAGTGCCATTATGAACAATACTGTACATCATGTGTCTGACACAGTAATGTTAAATACTTTCAGCTAATGAATTATTCTGCAAATGTGTGTCAAGAAACGCAGCTGGACTCCTTTATACTAATGGCAATATGCCCATATGCCTCACTGTGGCTCCTTTTTTTTTATCTTTAACCACGTTAGACGTTTTCTTTATTTTAACTTTTCTTTGTTTTTATTCATTCTGGTGTGTATTTGAGTGGGTATTTATTATTTGTTATAATATAATCATGTTTAATTATTGGGCTTCTCTATCTATCTATCTATCTATCTATCTATCTATCTATCTATCTATCTATCTATCTATCTATCTATCTATCTATCTATCTATCTATCTATCTATCTATCTATCTATCTATCTATCTATCTATCTATCTATCTGTCTATCTATCTATCTATGTGTTAAAAAGGACTATCTTTCTTTTTGTTAATCTAGTTGAAGCCAAGGTCAAATTAACATGGACTGTTTATTTGATTTTGTCTTCATCTAGACTAATGCAGAGAGCTGTGCTATGTGTGTGTTCAAATTACCCATAAGCCATTGTGAATGTGTTACATGTGTATCAGCTTCTATCAATTGCAGTTACCTTATAATTTTCAAATTACCTTTACTTTTTGATTTACCCTTATATTTGCTATTAGCTCATATAATGTTGTGAACCTTCACCATGCTTCTATTAAAACAATTTGTCACACACGAGCGCATAGGGAGCCGCTTAAAGACCCAACGGGCACCGTGGCATATTGTACCAGGGGACAACGATGGGGTACTAACCTCTCTTTCTTTATTTCCTCAGAAAGAACAAAGCACCACCGCCGTGAATTCACCCGGACTCACTAAGAGAAACAAGCCACTTCCGGGTTCCTTCCTTCCCTCTGGTCCCCTTCTGATGACAACATTAATCCCATTGTCTGTTGTAATGTGATGAAAAGCCCTGACGAGAATACTTTACAGTATATGGGGCCAGAAACCCCAAACCTTTATGCTTGTTGTGTTCTTTTTGTTACAAATTATACAAGTCAAGAGTGAACATAAAATTGCTTATTGCAACATTTTCTTATGCTGTGGGCTGACACTCTGGCCTCTATGATCCAGTGCCTTACTAGTATTTCCTAATGGGTGAGTAATACCTTTCTCAAACAAAATAAGGAAAACCTTTATATCACATACCAACCAAATTACTAGGACTGCATTTTTTCACTTAAGGAACATTGCACTTTTTTAATTTGGCTTTTTCATGGCTACAATTTCATTGTACTCTTAATAGACTATATATCCATAGAATTGTCATATTCTTCAGGGATATGCAGTCTTTACTAATTTCTGCTTTTCTTTCTTTTCTGGTTCTTCGACCACCACCACCTGAGTGAGGCATGAAAGCAAGTGCAACAGCTGTTCACGAGACAGACTGCATCGAATCCTCCTGGACAAAGCCTGGAAACAATGAGGAATAACTGAAGCACATTTATGTTAGGTAGAATGCCTAGCAGGAATTGTGTGGTTTTTTGGCCTTGGAATCATGCAAATTTTGTTTTTTCTCCAGCTTAACTGGAACTGTCCTCCCAACCATCAGACTTTATCATCATTTTCACCTATAGAGACTTACAATATTATATTATGTATAAGGTCCCTACTGTTCTATTAGTTATATATCTATGTTATGTAAGCTCATATGGATTTATTTTTTGTTACTTATTCATAATTATTCTAACCTAATTGAATTTGTTTTTCTTTTTTTATAACTTTCTCATTGACATCTTGTAAAGCACTTTGAGCTACATTATTTATAGGAAAACATGCTATAGAAATAAATGTTTGTTGTTGTTATTGTTATTTAAATTTCATTAATGAATTAGTGATACCACCTATCTGGCACATGGGGCACAGGGCAAGAACCAGTCCTAGTTATGGGGCAGCTCATTGGAGTAATTCACACTCATTCACATTCTCATTCTTTGTTAGCTTAGGGCAGCCCTATTCAATAGGCGGCCCACGGGCCAGAACCGGCCCATCAGTCATTTTGGACCGGCCCACTGACCACATACCTCTTAATAAATTATTTATTAAATAGCTGTGACTTAAGTGTAAGCGCGACAGTTTATAACATTTTGCGACATTTTACGGGACATCACGCAGCTGTTTAAGCTCTTGATGGAAAGTTTATAACAGTTTAAAACAGTGGGAACATGTCACATTCAAAAGAGAAGAGACGTAAGGTTGACAGCGAAAATAGAAAATTTAACAACGAGTGGACTGATAAGTGTGCACACATACAAAATGCTGAGGGAAAACCCATGTGCCTTGTCTGTCTTGTCATTTGCTCAGTAAATAAAGAATACAATGTGCGGAGGCACTTCAAGACGACTCACACTAACTTTGATAATGAATATCCCCCGGGCTCAGAGGCTCGACAGACAAAAATAAAGACACTGACTCAAAACTACCAGTGAAGTTGTGTGGTTTTCACCCGAACCTGCACTTTGCAGCAGAAAGTTACAACAGCATCTCTCCGAATTGCATGGATACTGACTAAAAATAAAAGACCATTTACAGATTCTGAAACAGTAAAAGAAAGCATACAAGCTGCTGTCGAGGAGGTGGTAACAGATGAAAAAGTGAAAGAGCAAGTTATATCTTCGATTAAATCAATCCCACTGTCCGATACAACAGCTGCGAGAAGGGTGGACGTTTTAGCTACGGATGTTTTTGACACATTTCATATCCCTGGCTGTGGATGAATCAACAGACAACTCGGATGTAGCTCAACTTTGTATGTTGGTCACTGTTTCAAAGAGGACATATTGGGATTAATACCACTGGAAGGGAATACAACAGGAGAAATACTCTTCCAGAAGATTGTTGATTTTTTTCAAGAGAACGGACTGGACTTGGAGCATATCAACCTGTTTGTTACAGATGGTGTGCCCTCAATGGCAGGGAAGATCAAAGGACTGTCTGCATGGCTGTCTGCACTTGCGCCAAAATTGAAGTCGCTGCACTGCCTCATCCATCAGAGTGTCCTTTGCCCACAATTAAGTGGTGAGTTGAAAAACACAATGGATTCTGTTATGGCTACAATTAACTTTATCAGATCAACATCTAGTCTCCAACACAGACTGTTTCGCAAACTTCTTGCTGATATGTCAGCTGAGCATGTTGACCTACTTTTGCATAACAATGTGAGGTGGTTAAGCCAGGGAAACTCACTCATGAGAGTCTGTGAACTGAGGAAAAAAATCATCACTTTCCTTCGTGAATGCAAGCACAGAAAGGCTGAAACATTTCTGACCAACATTTTGGATGATATATTTGTGTCTGAGATGTGTTTTTTATGTGATATCCTTCATCATTTGAATGTACTTAACCTGGGACTTCAGGGGAGAGATAAAACAGTTGCTGATGTGGTTGAAAGGCTAACTGCTTTTCAAAATAAACTGGATATTTTTTCATCTGATCTCAGTAGCAGACTGCTGCACTTTCCAACCCTCAGTGCCTTCATCAAGTCATCACAAAGTGGTAAAGTCACAAAGGTCATGTCAGACTTTCTGGACCATTTGAAACACAACTTTGCACAGAGATTCAATGACTTTGACATTCCCAAAGAGTTGCTGCATGTTGTGAGGAACCCTTTCACCAGCACACCCAATACTTCCCCCAAAGCAGCAGAGTTCCTAAAGTTGCATGGCATTGATGAAGGTCCCCTGCAACTTGAAATGATTGAAATGCAAGCATCATGTGAATTAAAGGATGTCCTTCAGGAAAAAGGCTGCACAGAGCTTTGGACAAAGCACATTGTCAAAGAGATGTTCCCAAACATGAAAAAATTGGCCACGTGTGTGTTAACAATATTTGGATCAACATATACATGTGAATCATCCTTCTCTCACATGAATGCCATAAAAACAGACAATCGGATCTCCTTGACGAATGAGCATCTGCATCATTGTTTGCGGATTGCTGTCACCCCATATGAACCTAACTTTTCTCGTCTTGCTCAGTCAATGAAGTGTCACTTTTCTCATTAGAGATAGATCAAAATGTCCTGTAGTATGAAGACTAGACACACTTTTGTTTCCTTTTATACGCTTTAAAAGCCAGCAGTTTAAGTTTGTGATTTCATTCAAAGTTATGTTTGTTCTTATTTGCACAATATGATATTGCTATTACTGTTTATGTGAGTTTGTGACTGTGATATTTGCTCTTATTTGCACAAAAAGAAATTGTAATTATTGTTTTCTGGGCTTTATTTTATTTAAGCAAAAAGCAAATACTGTCACTGTGAGTTTGTGACTCAGATTTCTGTTAAAACTAAAGCTGGCTATGTTTTGTAGTTTTTATTATTTGCACTAGAAGCCAGCGGTTAATTCTAATGCCATTTGACTCATTTAAATAAAAATGTTGAAAATGCAGTGGTGCTTTGTATTAATCGTACAATACAAGAAATACAGGGAAATGTGCGGCCCACTGGCAAAAGCCGTATGACAATTTGGCCCAATGAAAAATCTAATTGAATACCCCTGGCTTAGGGTCACAAGTTACCCTAATCCGCATTCTGTTATGTTGAGAGGAGAAGCTAGAGAAGCAATGGAAAGCTGAAGCAGACATGGTGAAAATATATAAACTCCACATAGACAGTGACCAGGCCAGAATTTGTCCCTAGTACCCTGGAGCTGTGAGATAGCAGTGCTAACCATTTTACCCCGTTCTTCATTTAGACTAGGGGGCTTTGCCCACTGCTTGCTTTGCTTGCCAACCCGAACCCCCCCGCCCCCTCACCCCCCCACCGGCCTGCACTACATGCCAGCCACTTCGTATCTCTGCTGCTCGCACATGTGGATTTCACTTTCACCAAACAACAAAACTTTTAATCCTCGTGGATATGCCTCTTCATTGGGAAGAAACACTACTTTTCCCTGATGGCAACACGAATTAGATGATCTACAAGTCTCCAACTTAAAGTTTAAATCTGAACAATATATTCAATCTCTTTTCGCTGTTCAATGATTTCACTGAGTAATAATTTCCGTTTGTTTGCGCTAATGCAATCTTTACTATAATTTTTTGAAACTTTCAAATTTTAGTACTTTCATTATCTCTAACCTGCTCTGCATGTATATCGCACCAACGTTTTGGAACCTCTTTACGATGTTCTACTTTGTCATCTAGTCTTTGTCTTTTATTTCCGGCCCATGCCATGGTTAAATCTCTTGGAACAAAGTCTTGTTTTGTGGGACTTGAAAATATCTCTCTGTAAAAGTTACGTCTCATCCCAGGCTAAAAAGTCTAATCTCGTCCCTGGATTTTTTATATAATAGAGAGATATCTTTAACTGGTGAATTAGATCATCTATAATATCATATATGTCTTGTGCACAATGAAGAGAGTATTCACAAATTAGATGCAGTGATCAATTTGAACAAAACATTCTGTTATGGCCCAGTGTACTAAAAGTCTAGAAAAAGAAGTTTGTTTGCTGATGTTATGTTAGTTTTAAAAGGATTTAAAATTGAAGGCATTATAGCAGAAATGACTCATCTACTGCACTTCTAAAATCTGTGGCAGTCACCCTCAATCTAAAACTGAAGAAGTTTTCTCAAAGCTTCCAGCAGTTACATACTGTATTGTGTACAATAGATAGATAGATAGATAGATAGATAGATAGATAGATAGATAGATAGATAGATAGATAGATAGATAGATAGATAGATAGATAGATAGATAGATAGATAGATAGATAGATAGATAGATAGATAGATAGATAGATAGATAGATAGATAGATAGATAGATAGATAGATAGATAGATAAAGGAGCGGCTGGAATTATAGTTTTAAAAAGATTTCAAATTGAAGGCATTATAGCAGAAATGACTCACCTACTGCACCTCTAAAATCTGTGGCAATCACCCTCAACCTAAATGGGCGGAAAACGTTTCTCACTGAAAAAAAAGCCTTTTATTTTACTGCACTTGTGTCTGTGACTACTGTGTTGGGTGTTTTGGGGAGCTGGCATGCCCCCTGGATGTCACAATAGATAGATAGATAGATAGATAGATAGATAGATAGATAGATAGATAGATAGATAGATAGATAGATAGATAGATAGATAGATAGATAGATAGATAGATAGATAGATAGATAGATAGATAGATAGATAGATAGATAGATCCAAAGGAAAACTGCAGTATTACTAAAGTCCTCCTTCAGGGTATGGTATTAACAGTACTCAGGTGTACAGTATATACAAAAGCACTCAACTCTAGATAGTAAAACACGTTTAAAAGAAATCAAATATTTTATAATCTATATATTGCAATGTAAGAAAAATACTTTTAGCTAAACTACTTACAAAAAACAGCTTTCATAACTGTTGAGATGAAATTTCATTTCACAGGGTTATCTTATGGTCTACAATTCATACCAAATCCCATGAGGCTGCAGCCCTAACACTCGCATCATTGTTTCACTTTATATTACATAATGAGACATGTAACACAAATTTAAAAGGCATAGGTCAGTTAAAATGAAAGAATAAATAGGATCAATATACACATAAAAAGTGTCATGGCAACATGTTGTTTAATATGGTGGCCAAATCAGATGATAAAATGTAATTTTATATCTTCTTACACATAATGTTATCTCATAGTGATCTAATCATGAGGCATATCAAGTACCAGATGTGACATCAGCGTACCAGATGAGATAAAAGAAATGAAAGAAAATAAAAGCATACTGTTTAAAGACTGCTGAGTTAGTGTCTCTAAATAGTCTAGTAGTGGGTAGCTGTGTAAGTATAAAGAAGCGTGTGTAACTTAGACTAATTGAAAATGGTTGATAACCTTTCATTTATTCTGTAGCCATGTCAGCCCTATGATTATCAACCTCAACATGCCATATATTTTAAAGGAACAATACAACAGTTCATAACAAATTATTTTGCAGTGAATTCTCACAAAATTTCCATAGGGAAGTTCAAATACAGTTTTCTAATTCTCTTCACCACCAAACACATAAAAATATCCATCTGAGGTCAAAGATCAGATCAGCAATTGAACAATTGGAAAGTTTCAGTCAGATTAATTCTACTTTATATCCAAAACATACACCATGTGCCCACATTTTAAATTTATACATATTATGATTGGAAAATGCAAGCTTTTCAGTACTTGCCATTTGTATTATTTGTCTTTCATTTTCTTGTTCCCTTTGATCTGTGTTCATAGGTAACCACATCCAGAGGACGAGTATGAGGAAAAATATGTGCCATCTGCCTTCAGATCCAGATTTTGCAGATGTATCCAATTTAAACTTGAAGCTTTAATGTATTTATACTTACTGTAAATGAATTTGGCAAATCAGTATTTCTGTGACACACTAAAAATGGTTCAAAACCACATTCTGATCTGTCTTTGCATTTTCTTTGTGGGAGCTAAGAATGACTTGTGAACATCAAAAGTGAGAATTCTATGATCAACCAATCTTTGCTACACATTGTGACAGGTCACAAAACTGAAAAGATTGTCTGGACAGAAGGACAAAGGCAGAGAAATCACAGGGAACAGGCATGGTAGGGTCCGTATTTAAAAGGCAAACCCCCCAATGAAAACTGGAGAGTCCCCCATGTACTAGCACAGGTTAGTATCTGATAGACCATATGTAAAAGGTTAGTCAAAATGTTGTAAACAAATCTGCACCAATTTTGAATTTGTAAAAAAATGTCATTAATTTAATATGTGAGTTTTTAGACCTTTAAGAATTCTCATTCAAGATTTTAGTACAAAAGATTTTAGTGTAGTTAATTTTAGTAAAGTAGTAAAGTTGTTCACAAAACTTTGACTACATTTGTACTTAAAATGTACCTCAGAAGTGATTATTCCCTTGCGTTAAACTAATAGATAGGTCATGGGGGATAAGCAGAAGACCAGATGAGTTTCCCACAAAAGTGTCGTGATAGCAGAATTTTCCCACGTGGAGCAGGTAGAGTCCCAATGCATTCTACAAAAGTCAGGCAGTATAAGTTTCACCAAGAGAGTCTGGGTGTTCAACCATGTTCTAGAACTTAGGATTTCAGAGATCTATACACCAACCAGAGGGAGCTCTGGAGAGATGGCTGCATTCTTTTCACTGGGAATTCCTAACCCCACAATATATTCCAGATATTGTTCCGGAATTTATCTCCCAGGGACAGAATGTAAAGGCAATTCATGTGCAGTGACCCACTGAGGTTGCTATTATATTGTAAGGTGGTAAAAAGACTCAAAAGGTAGACATGTATTGTGGCCAGAATATAAAAAGAAGGGGTTCAGGAGGAGAGTTTGTGTATTTGTAGCACTGTGTACCATTTAGCCAGGCTAGATAAAGTTTCCTTTAGGTTGATTTATTTGGTTTTATATTTGTTTGTAGTGCTTAATAAAAAAATATTTCTGACAAGGTTTTGAATCTTGGCACTCTACTGCCTAGGTTAAAATGTGTAAAAGACAGGGGGCGCCAATGGGCCTCAAAATCTCAGGTGCAAAATAAAGGTTTCATTTACACAAAATAGCACCTTTTTACAGATGAATCCACAGGCTTTCAATGCACAATCCTCCTTTTTCCTCCTCCAGGTGAGCTCTACTTTTTGCCTCCCGACTGGATGGGTCTACCTTTATGTCAGACCTGGGAGTACTTCCAGTACTGGGGTAAGGCCCGATGAAAGCCTCCTAAAGAAGGGTAGTACCTCTCCCTGCAGCAACTCATGCCAGCACCAAGGACCCCGACAGGATTGTCCCTCAGAACTTTGACTCCCAACATCAGGGCATCCTTACTGGGTCTATGCCAGCAGGGCACTGCCACCTACCATACTGGAGGAGGAACTGTCCTTGATACACCAACTTCTCCATATTATCCATTAATTTATCCCTTTGTATGGGATATTGATTCAGTCCCATCCCGACTGGGAAAGAATCTATCACAGCACTTACAAATGTCAGGTATGAACAGTAATAACATTGCAATACAAGAGGACTCAGACTTAAAAGTGAAAAAAAAAGGATTTAAAATTCACATAGCTGCAGAAAACATGACTAGAGTTTGATTCGTGCAGAATACAGAATGTCCTCACATTTTGGTCAGTACCTCTCTATATGAATGTGTTTTTGTACCACCATATTAGTTGGTATTTTCATTTAAACATCATTCTATTCCTATTTATGCCAAATTCTGCTGAGAGAAACCAGAACTCATTGGCTGCAGCAGAGCTTAGCAATAGTCTTCCTTCACATAAACTAATGGCCATTCTTTTGTACAGGAATTCAGTACGGGAATTCTCTGTTCTCTTTTTTGCTACCTGACATGTGTCACTTTGAATTGAGGGCTGTAATTTAATGTTCTGGACAAATATGATTCACTCTTCACTTATGGGACACTTTTTGCTGGGGAATTGGGAATACTTTGCATTTGTTCTCATAAGTCTGTCAAATCTTAAGAAATAGAGTAATAGTTTGAATTACTGTAAAGAACATCCACTTAAATGTGAATACAATAAAAAAGAAATCAACTTATGTAACATTTTGATATTCTGGTATGTGCAGGTTTGTTATAGACAATTAAAGAAAATATGAACAATGAATGTGAACAATTTGGTCTGACTTTGTTTCTAAATTCAGGGTCTATTCATATGAAATGGTCGATTTCTTTATTTACATGCATATATGTATATTTTAGCTTTTTACCACATCCAGAATAATTTTTTCATGAATCAACACTTATTTTAACAATCAAATACACAATGGAAGCAATCAACACACTAAGCATAAAGGAAATGAAGCATAAGAACATTGCATGCTTCCCCTCTTCCACCTTATGTATGTTTGTCCTATAAAGGATGACTATAGGGAAAGTTAAGGAAAGTTAAATTAGGAAAAAAGAATTGTCGGCAACTGTTAGAGATGTGGAGATATTCACCTGCTACCTGACCTGAAAGGAATTCTCAGAGCATGTATTTCTAGCAGACAGAAGAGATAAAGTCAGCAAATGCTAAGATGAGAAAAGAGGGAAAGAGTAACAGACTCCCATTTGCATGAGGTGTGTGGAAAGTTGGATTTTTTTCACTAAATAATTACAATAAACTAAACTGCAATAGGAAAAAGGCCATGGAATATGCACCATTGAGAGATATGCAAGGAGCTGAGAAGAAGTTAAGAACGAGTTGCATCATGTGGACTTTCAAGCTTGCTCAATGTACAATTGTTTTTGCTTTAATGTGGAGGTGCATGAGAATATTTTTACATTGATAAGTCATCTATATATATAATTCACTAAGTCCATTGCAATCAAGACGCACGCAAGACAGAGTCCATAGCAAGCAAGACGCATGCAAGACAGAGCCACACCCGCCAACTCACAGAGCCCCACCCACCAACAATTCACTAAGCAGCCGACAATGGCATGCAAAACAGAGACCATGGGATACGCACGACAGAGCCACGCCTGCCAACTCTAACCCTCCTCCCGCGTCATGGGATACTCCTCCCGAGTCCACCCTCGCTCTCGAGGCATGCACACTGCCTGCTCATGTGCCAGCTCGCAACACCTCACCAAACACCGCCTCAATCGCTTTCGTCTCTGCTACAGTCCACGTGCATCTCTGACCCATGTTGACTTTTCATTGTTCTTTTCGGTTCCGGCTGGTTTCCATATATAATCCACCAATTTGCCCAAACATGGGATATGCACGCACGCAAGACAGAGCCCCGCCTGCCAACTCTAACCCTCCTCCCGCATCATGGGGTACGCACAACAGAGCCCCGCACGGCAACTCTAACCCTCTTCTTGAGTCGCTTTCTCCCGCGTCCACCCACCTGCTCATGTGCCCGCCCCCAACTCCTCACCTGAGTCGCTTTCGTCTGTGTACAGTCCACATGCACCTGTGAGTCACGTTGACTGTTCATTTTCCAAACACATCCTGAGTCGCTTTGGTCTGTGCTATGGTCCACATGCACCTCTGAGCCATGTTGACTGTTCATTTTCCTAACATGGCCACCGCTTCACATGTATTTCATGGAAACAACTCTTCTTTCAATGTTATACAAATTCCTGCATCAGGTAACAGTGCTTGCAGTGAGATTTTGTTGCTGCAACTAGACAAAATGCTACGACAGGTTAATCCCTTCGCTAAGTCTTACATGCAAATGCATGACATTATCACTCACAGTAACCCTGTTGCTGCTGTACGAATGATATTCATGGAAAATCCAACTCTGGATATGAGAAGGTATAACGCCCTGTCCTGTCAAACTGATGTTGCTGTTATCTTTGTAGGTGAAGACGGGGAACCTCCTGCACATTTGCATATACCCAAGGGGAGATGCTTGCAAGTACTCTGTACTCAATATGAACTGTGACCCCATGGTTTATCCACTGCTATTCCCTTACGGAGATGCAGGCTGGCATATACAATTGACCCATGTTGAGGAAAAGCAAACCGCGAAAAGAACACGTGTCACGCAGCTCCAAATTTATGCTTACAGGCTTGCCATGAGAACTGCATTTAGCGACATCGACTTCTCAACTGTGACTCCGGAACAACTTAGTACGCGAGCTATATTAAGTGTCACCAATGAAGACTCGCTACACCTTAATGAACAAGTACTGAAACTTATCCCTGCCGATGAAGTAACTTTCACCAGCGTTGACTCCATCGTCACAGACGATCCCGCAGATCAAGTTTCACTGGCATGCTTCCGCATAAACTCTAACCCTCCTCCCACGTCATGGGATATGCATGACAGAGCCCCGCCCACCAACTCTAACCCTCCTCCCACTTCCATTACCTTCACATTGTTTTCCTTTTATTTCTGATCCCATTCCACAACTATATGGTGACATCGACTTCTCAACTGTGACTCCGGAAAAACTCAGTTCGCGAGCTATATTAAGCGTCACCAACGACGACTCGCTACACCTTAATGAACAAGTACTGAAACTTATCCCTACCGACGAAGTAACTTTCACCAGCGTTGACTCCATCGTCACAGACGATCCCGCACATCAAGTTTCATTGCCTGAAGAATTTCTTAACAGTCTTACTCCCACTGGCATGCCTCCGCATAAACTCAAAATTAAAACAGGTTCAGTCGTCATGCTTCTCAGAAACCTCATGCCAGCAAGAAGTCTCTGTAATGGCACTAGACTGACTGTTACCCGCATGTACTGGAGTGTAAAACTATCGCAGCACCTACCTCACAAACTGTCCTTATTCCCCGGATATTCCTGACCCCATCAGATTCAAATTTGCCTTTTACTTTTACACGCAGACAATTTCCTGTTAGATTGGCCTTTGCAATGACAATTAATAAGGCACAGGGCCAAACTTTCAAAAAGATATGCCTGTATCTGCCACAACCAGTTTTCAGTCACTTTATTGTATAGACACAACACTTTTTTGCTACATGTTAGAAATGCATAGCTAAGAAGGAGAGTGTGTTGTAACTGGCTATGGTGCTTTGATTTCTCTTCCCTTGTCTGAGTTTAAATAGTGCTTGTGTGTTTCAAATTGCTAGTTCATTATAAATTTCCATTTACCTGTTAGATTTGCTTCTTGTGAATAACACTCCAGTTAGTGCTGCTGCTTCACACAGTTAGTGTCCAGTTTACATGCTCTCTAATTGTTTTTCCTCAGGGTATTCTAGTTTTCCTCTAGGTACTCCAAATATGTGCAGGTTAGATTAACTGGCAACTAGAAATGTGTGAGTGGGGCCTGTGATGAAGTGATGCCAAGTCCAGGGCAGTTTCCTGTTGTATGCCCAATGCTGCCAGGAGGGGCTCTGACCCACCATGACCCTGAATTGGATTAACCAGGTATGAACATTGTGTGATATTATTTTCTTCTTGTTAGTACATTAGCTTACTCAGTTGGAAAACAATTAGTAATTACAGTAATGACTTTTAGAAGTTCATATTCTTGTGTTCGACTATCTGTTGGCTTTTCCCACTTTATAACTGGCTCATAAGGCTAAATTGTTACTAAGTAAGCATTTACTGGGAATATACTAATAATAATAATGGGAGAAGTTATATCATACTTCCAATGTTATGCCACTATCCTTGCAGATTTCTGTTTTTCAGTCCGCTATTGCAGTTGTTGTTTGTTGTCCACTTGACTGCAAATTCTGTCATATATCTCCCATCTACATGTTCATTATTGACTTTCCTAAATATTGTGCATTCATTTACCTGGATTTTGCCTGTTTTGTGTTTTTTTCCTATAATATCTTACTTACTTATGTATACGTACAGTATGTGTGCAGTAGCTCCATCCATCCATTTTGGGAGCATCTTGTTTGTATACAGCAAACGAAAGGCTTAATCAATGCTGGCAGCTTTGGGCATAAGTTAGAGACCAGTCTTGGATGAGACCCCTTCTATCACATTACAAACTCATGTACACATCCTCAAACACTCATATCTAGACAGCTTAGAGATACCAGTTGTCCTAAAATGGCTATCTTTGAAATGTGAGTAGAAATTAGAGTTTCTGGACAAAACCACACAGATACCAGGAGAATGTACAGGCTGCATGCATGCAATGAAATTGATCCCCCTGGAGCTATGAGACAAAAGCACTGAAAACTTTTCCACTGTAATAACTTTCAACTGTATTTCCATTTCCATTAGTTTTTATTTTTAAAGCTTAAGGCAATAAAACTAGTAAATCCTAGGCGGTCTTTGTCTGAATGCTTGCTTTAATCCCACTGATATTAGACTGTTTTCAGATTTCCTTTTAAATGTCTTAGCAGAACATGATGACAATTGTATTAGAAGGAAAAGCCTTCTGTGAAAATACCCATTTTAAGCAGTGCAGAATGACCTGAGAACAATGGAGAGCCTTATATACTGTCCTGACCTTGTGCTGATCCCCTAACCAGATCTCCAGAGATCAAAGTCTGATTTAGCTGACTTGTGCACAGTTGAATGTATGAGTAGCGTCTGAAGGAGCACACTTTTTCCATTAATGGATAAGCTGCTTTTCAAAAGCATCAAAGCCACAATGGTATTTTACGGTCCTTCAAAAGAGGGTTACAGTGTTTCCTCTGATTTAAAGAGTCCTTTTGCTTATCTACTGAGTGAACTGTTTAGTCTTGTGGACCTGTGAGAAAGAAAAAGAACAAAGGTGTCATGTTAGAAATGAATTGCCGTGTTCACTACCCATTTATGTTCAGCTTAAAATGATGACTTCCTTATGTTAATTTGGAATTATAACTGTACAGTGGTGTCAGAGTTAATATTTTCATTTCATAATTCCAGCGGCCTGAATTCAATATGTGGTGCTCTTTCTTTGTATGTGGAGTTTGCATGTTTTCCCTTATCTGCATGGGTTTTCACTGCCTCCTCCCAAACTTAAGAAGTGTGAATGTTAGGATGAATGACATCCCCAATAGGCTCTGTATGATTAGAGATCTTCATTGTCACATTCACTGGAAGAGCATAGTGAATTTCTTGTACCGCAGTTGCGGGCAGAGTAGTGGCTCTGGGGATTTGCACCGGAAATCAGAAGGTTGCCGGATCGAATCCCGTAAACGTCAAAAGTGACTCTAATTCGTTGGGCCCTTAAACTAGGCGCTTAATCTGCAATTGCTCCGTCCTGGGTATGACGTTAATCTGCATGTAGACCCTCTAACCTGCAGGGAAAAACCATAAAAAACCTTACACAGTTCCATTCCATCTGAACTAGTGTGGTGCTGAGGTGTCACCTGTTGCATGGCTGCAGCGCGTGATCCTAACCTCTCTCCTCTCTCTCGACAGTTGCCAGGTCAGTGGTGGGCAGGGAAGTATATACAGGCAATGAGAAAATAAGATGATGATGTATAAATAAATAAATATAATAAATAAGAGTAGCAGAATAATGGCCTATTGTACATCATGAAAGATAGAACTGTATATATAGATTTTATTAAACAGTAAAAAAAAATGTAGATGGCAGGACACATGTAGAATTAGTAGAATTAGTAGTAGAATTACACATAAACAAGCAGGTGGGTACAGTACAGGGCATGTAAGAACAGGTTACTGAGATTTCAGTGACCTTATGGGTTTGGGGAAGAAGCTGTCCTTGAAACAGGTGCATTGTGTGGTGAGGCTCCAGTAGTGTTTAGCAGAGGGCAGAAGTAAAAACAGGGAAGGAGCTGAATGAAGGATTCAGACTTTGGTTGGAATAGATGGTATGAAGCTGCTGATGGCCAACCCCAGTGATTTTAGAAGCAGTATGAACAATCATTTGAAAGAGTTTGCAATCCAGGCAAATCAGGTTAGCAAACCACACCATGATGCATCTGGTCAGGATACTTTTAATAGTACAGGGGAAGAAGTTCACTAGTGTTTCGATTCCTATTTCAAAGCTCTTTAGCCTCCTCAGGAAAAAGTGTCTTTGCTGAGCCTTTTGGAGGATGAGGATAGTATTGACAGACCGGTAAACTGGGCACCCAGGAACCTGAAGCATGATGTACAGTGATCCCTCGCTATATCGCGCTTCGCCTTTCGTGGCTTCACTCTATCGCGGATTTTATATGTAAGCATATTTAAATATATATCACGGATTTTTTGCTGGTTCGCGGATTTCTGAGGACAAAGCGTCTTTTAATTTCTGGTACATGCTTCCTCAGTTGGTTTACCCAGTTGATTTCATACAAGGGACGCTATTGGCAGATGGCTGAGAAGCTACCCAACTTACTTTCTCTCTCTCTCTCTCTCTCTTGCGCTGACGTAGGGGGGTGTGAGCAGGGGGGCTGTTCGCACACCTAGATGGGGGGGGGGGGGGGGGGTGTGAGCTGCCGCCTTCAACAAATTTGTACTGGCGGTGCTTCGCATACTTAAAACAGCCCTATTGATTTGTTTGCTTTTCTCTCTCTGACGCGCACTCCGTTGAAGACGAAGATATGTTTGCATTCTTTTAATTGTGAGACAGAACTGTCATCTCTGTCTTGTCATGGAGCACAGTTTAAACTTTTGAAAAAGAGACAAATGTTTGTTTGCAGTGTTTGAATAACGTTCCTGTCTCTCTACAACCTCCTGTGTTTCTGCGCAAATCTGTGACCCAAGCATGACAATATAAAAATAACCATATAAACATATGGTTTCTACTTCGCGGATTTTCTTATTTCGCGGGTGGCTCTGGAATGCAACCCCCGCGATGGAGGAGGGATTACTGTACAATAAACCATTATTCTGCTACAGGAGAGCCATTGACGCATGATTGCCTTTGTTCTTCATGAAGTCAACAATAAAATCCCTTGTTTTTCCAATATTCAGGGAGAGGTTGTTGTAATGGCACCATACACTCAGGTCTTTCACCACCTTCCTACAGGTAGCCTCATCATCGTTGCTGATGAGTCCAGACATAGTGGTGTCACCTGCAAACTTGATGATGCTGTTGCCCTCATTCTTTGCTACACGGTCATAGATGAATAGACTGTATAGCAGTGGGCTGAGGCAGCAGCCTTGTAGAACACCGATGTTGGTGAACAGTGTGGAGGAGTTCTTCTTGACAGTCCTCACTGACTGGAGACTCTTTGTCAGGAAGTCAAACACCCAGCCACAGATTGCATAGACCAAGATCTCTGAGCTTTAACACCAGTTAATGAACTGCATTCTGACATTGGTGTTTTTCCTTTCCAGATGTTTCACAGCAGTGTGGAAGTGAGGGTATCGTCCACAGATCTGTTAATCCAGTATGTAAACTGTGGCGGACCCGGCGTAGCAGGAATGTTATGGGTAATGTGGATCATGACCAGTTTCTCTAGACACTTCATCACCACAGAGATTAACATGATGAGAGAATGTCCTCTGACTCCTCTGAATGTTTTTTGTAGTGGACTGGAACCCCATTCCAGGGTTAGTTTCTGCTTTGCACCTAAATGCTGAGAAAATGAGCTTTGACACTTTAAAAATGGATTGACAATATAGACAGAGGCTGAAACTGGAGAAATACTATGACATAGTGTTGTATGGCTTCAGTTCCCCATTGAGTCAGAGCTGAAATGCTTTGTGTGTAGTTTGTCCTCTCTATAATCCAGTGAATTTACTCTGGAAACTCTCACATAGTTCAGAGACATACAGGTAAGTCAAATGAGTGACTCAATATTAGCCTGGTGTAAATGGATATGTCTTGAATTGGGTCTGGAGTGTATTATATTAAATTATGTATCTAACATACTTGTTAGATGGCCAGATTTTATGCAATTTAAATTTTTTATTCATTATATAGGCAAACCTTTTTGTATAATTGATCAGGTTTACTAACATGCTTTGATAGGCATAAAGAGCATGTCTAATTTTTTATCCATTTTTTATTCTCTCAATGAATAGATTACTGATGATCAAGTGTTGCTTTTCAGAAATACTTCTCAAATATGGCAACAGCAAAAAATGTTTGAATATCATACAAATATAATTCAGAATTATAGGCATTTTGGGTGATATAACTAGGTGGTACCAGATAACCTTCCTTTGAAAAGACTCCATTCATTCACTAAGCATTTAACAAAGAACAATATAAAAGATGCCTTTGTGTTTTTAAATAAATTTTACCCTCGGGCACCTTGAAGTGATACTGGCATTCAGTGAGGATTTCCCCTACAGACTGTCTTTTTATTTTGATCAACAGCCACACATTCCTTCCTATAAAATACAAAAGATGAATGAAACACTCTAGTTTTACATCTTACGCATATTACACAAAAGACACTGTGAATTTATTATTGTTAACAATAGATCAGTTTTTACTGAGTATCTTGCAAAAAAAATACAATAGCTTAGATTAATATATAATAAAATATAAACCATATGTAATTGGAAAATGCTAAGGAAAACCTTAATAATGATTCTTCAATACTTTTGCCTTATACTTCAAATCTATGCATGCAGTAAACTATACTAGTGTGACACCGAGCACCCATTGAAACTATTTAGTTCAGGCTCTCGTTTCTGTTTTTCAATGGCTGTTTTAAGTCTGTTTTAGTGCTGCACGATGGCTCAGTATATTGAGTTATGACCTAATTGTCTTGGGTATAATCCATGTAGAGATAGATTCTCCTGATTATTCTCCCCATGCTCAGGTGGATTTTACCTGGGGATTCCAGTCTAACATCATGCTGAGTAAATTGGTTACTCTAAATTGATTCATTGTGTGTGAATGTGTTTGTGTGTGTAAGTGTGCCCTGCGCGGGCTAATATTGCACTCCATCAAAGGGAAAATCTTGCCTTGCACACACTTCTATAAGTTTAGAGAAAGTGGACTTAGAAAATTAATAGATAAATGTTAGCCCTTTTCAAATGTATTGCAGAGATTATGAATGGAAAGGAACCAATTAAACTTCAAGTGATTTAATTTTGGGATTAAAAAACAAGTAAAAGAATGTGTTTTTCACATCAAATAGAATTAAACAGAAAGTCTTTCTTCTGTAAACTCAATTTCTTTTTTATTTGAATGTTTTACATAAAGCTACTGTAAACAAATTCCAGGACATCCACAGGTAGCATAGAAGCCATCGCTGCTGCTTCACAATTTCAGGGACCTGCATTCAAATTCTGGGTGTCGGTGGAGTTTGCACACTATCGTCATATTGGCATTTATATTTATATATTTGTTTTTTCTCCTAAAAATGTTAAATCTTTATTTGCTATTAAGAAAATAAATATTTTAATATGAGTTTCAGATGAGCTCTAATTATTTCATGCCAGTTTATGTTCTAACATTAATGAACAAACTGAAAAGTTTTTGTGTAAGTGAGTATCTGCTTCTAAATGGAAAAGGAAATTTTCACTGGCACACAAATGTCCTCTTACTTCAAGAAGACCTGAAAGTGTTGTAGCATTCCCCTGGGAAAATGTACAGGGGAAGAAAAGTAAGAATGAGCTCCTCACACATTAGTCTTTTAGGGCAAAGAATCAACAGCAATTTATTTGAAAGAGCCACTTTGAGTTTATTTATTTACACTGATAAACTGTTTCATTTCTTTATGCATGTAAGTCACAGTAACTACAGCACATTATCAATATTTTCACAGTAGTTCTGCGTTGCTGCTTTTTTGTTTCTCTCTTCTGCCACCTAGTGCTCATGTATTGTCCAAGCATGTGCTGTAATTGTGACAAAATCTGCCTATTCCACCAGTTTATTCAGTTCACCTCAGGACAGTTTATTATTATTATTATTATTTTTATTATTATTATTATTATTATTATTATTATTATTATTATTATTATTATTATTACTTATTCTCACATTTTCAGAAATTTCTGGTTCATTAAAATTACAGCAATAATATTAGAAAGAAGGAAGATACTATGACAAAGACATTTTATTTAAATCTATACTCCTACTATATCCTGCAGTGCAATCTGTGAAGTGTTATCAAAGTTGATCCCACAAATTCGAATTTAGCATTATAACATCATAAATTGGCCTTACTATGTTTTTGATTTTCTCATGTTAATGTTCACTGTTCACTAACACGGTGACTAACACATTTGACTCTACTTGTGTCATTTCTAGTCTCACTCAATCTGTCACAGTGAAAGAATGAATAAAATACTATGCTATATTGCACTGCTTAATGGACACATGCTCCATTATTATCTGCATTTCAAACCCATGCTACACAACACATAGAAATGTTATTAGAATTAGAAATAATGACAAAAAAATGAAGGTACTGTTTTTCTGAGGTATATCCACAAGCTCAAAGATTGCAGCATTGCTATCATAAGTATATCCAGACTGAGGGATTATGCATCTGGAACAGTTTAAAGTAGAAATATTAACCAATATGACATGAAGCAATGAGAAGTACTAAATACGTACCATAGTTGACAGCACTCACACATGATTGAAGTAGCACCCTTACATAGCAAGAATAACAAAAACAGCAAATGATGGACTTCAATGTGAAGTTAGATTTCATCATAGTCAACAGGAACATAATCAGAACCATGGAACAATTTTGATATACTGTATATCTAAGAGGAATCTTCACATAAACTATGAAACATATTACATTTGCCTCTTGCTTTGTGTGTCTCTCTCTAAGATCTTCTTCTTTTTGTTGTCCTTAAAAGAGACAGAACAGCCTGCATTCTTATGCTTCTTCCTAAAAACAAAAAAATCTAAAGACTTAAACACCTAGCAAACATGAGACAAACACAAGCAGGTGTACCCAGCTCTGCCCAGGGTGGGGTCATAAACTAATTTTTTAAATGAATCATAACCTACACACACAAACACAGATTCAGCTTTATAGATTAGATTCTCTTTTAAGGCCAGCAAGTATTATGCATTGGGTGGACAATACTTCTCCACCAGTTTTTAAGGGACTTACTTAAATATTTTGAAATTTGGTGTACTGTATTTTTAATTTTTGTTAGCTTACTTCATCAAAGGCAGAGATCTCACATTTTTGCTTGCTAAATGTTTTGCTAACAATGTGTCATATTCAAAAATGACAGTGATAATACAATACAATTATGTGTATCGGTAGATTACATGAAATCATATTTTTCATAGAATTTCATGATATCATGTAGTTAAAACCAAGCCTATACACTTGTGTTGGTAGAAATAGCTTTCACATGCAGAAGATTCCACTCAAGTGATATAGTGTTATTTGTGGAGAGTCTGTGGCTAATTGTGGTTCATATTTCTCAAACATAACATTTTTGAAAGAAGTACTCAGTGGAAAGTTAAAATGAATGCTGTAGTCTGTTGTCATGTGCAAGCTGCTAATGTGACAGCAAGTTTCCTTTCGCTCTTGAGACTTGGCTGACAAAACATTAACTTCAATGGGGATTTTGTTTTGCCACCAGCAGTGGCTGTGTGTAAAAGAGGATAATATACATGTTGAAATAACCTACCTCAAGGCAAATTTGAAGGGTATATTAATCAGTAATTGTGATGATATGGGATGTTTACTTATTTTAGAATAAGCAACTTTCAAAATTTGACAGTGCTTTTTAAATTGGAGTTTTGAAAGTGCACTCCATTCAAAGTATCTCAACGAAAATCGAACCAACCTGACAAATTGCCTTAAAGAAAACATTACCAAAATTCCAACAAAATTGGTTCTCTGGGATCTGAGCTGTTTTATGTGAAAAGACATAAAGACAGACAGATAGGCATGAAAAGCCATTTAGTGTGAATGCACCTAGAAAATGGTAGAAGAGCATAAAAACATAAAACTGCAACACAGCCAATGAACAGCCTATTTATCATGCATGGTACTTTAAGGAGAAAGTAAATACTAAACCTCTTCATAAGCAAACATATTGCATATACATCCATCCATCCATCCATTATCCAACCTGCTATATCCTAACTACAGGGTCATAGGGGTCCACTGGAGACCATTCCCAGCTTACACAGGGCACAAGGCAGGAACAAAACCCGGGCAGGGCGCCAGCCCACACAGTAGGGACAATTTAGGACCACCAGTGCACTTAACCTGCATGTCTTTGGAGTGTGGGAGGAAACCAGAGAACCCGGAGAAAACCCACGCAGACACAGGGAGAACATGCAAACTCCATGCAGGGAGGACCCGGGAAGTGAACCCAGGTCTCCTTACTGCGAGGCAGTAACGCTACCACTGCACCATCGTGAAACCCTATTGCAAATACAGTAATTACAAAATAATTTGTACAGTTTGGGTAGTTTCAATAAACATATGGTATTCTACAAGATGACTTTCATCATTGTCAGGAATGACCAGGGGTGTAGCACAGAACACTGGGCCCTTTTCATAAGCTGTCTCTGTTGGCCTCTTCCCCTTGATACAGGTTTGTAACACATCCTTTTCATTCCAGGCTTCTAGGGCCACCCACCCAGTAGGCCCTGGGTAATTATTACCCTTTTCACCCCCACTACAATGCCCATGGGCATGACACTTTGCCTAAAAGAAGGTTCAGATAGAAGGTTGACTGTTCAGCTCCTTTAACATTGTTTTCATGTTTTTAGAAAGCTCATGGTTCATAAACATGGCTGGATCAAGGGTGGCTTGGAAGTGCACCCAGGGGCCCTGTTCACAAAGGGCATATGATGGAAAAAAAGCCTATTAATGGGGAAAGTCCAGGTTTTTACCAACAGGCATTCATAACAATGCACTATCTAACATCCTTCTCTACCCCATTTTAATCCTCACGATTATAAACCTCTTCAATTAAACCTGAATAAAAATCTTGTAGAACAAAAATAACAGTGGGTAGGGCACAATCATAGCAGTTGTCTCACAGGTCACTTTGATAAAATTTCACATTTGATGTGTTACTGTGCTGCTAAAAAATAAAAATGGTTGGTCATTCAAAATGAAAACCCAGTGGTACAGCAAAAGAAAAAAAAATAAAACAAAATAAAAGATGCTGTTTTACCGAAAACTGCACCCAATAATTCTAGCATAAAAAAATGAAAGAAAACCTAAATGATGTTTTGGCCCAACTATAAATACCACAGTTTAGACTAATAAGGCTGACCGTACATATAGTCAGGAAATAACCAATACCATACCTTCTGGCAGCTTTAGCAGCAATGCACAGTCCAATAACGCTGACACATCGTGAGTAACAACATAGAAGACAATGAGGCCACTGCAGGAGATATGATGCAACAAACAACATCAAAACTGAATGAAGGAATCCCTCTATATGGTCTTTTATTTCATTTGGTGCTAATCTGTGAATCCATAATGTATGTTTACATATGACCTTTTGTGCCACAAAATATCTTAAGCCTTTTAAAAATGTTTAAGGGATATTTGTTATATTCACTATCAGAAGAAAGCTGATTTACAACAAATGTGATGTTAGTTACTTCATCAATAAGTTTGTTAAATACCATAAAATGCAAAAATGAAAGAAAGGGAAGGTGAAGCTGACCCAAAATAAAGTTTTGGATTTTTTCTACAGTATGTCAACAACAACCATAACAATTTATTTCTTGTATTGCCCAAAATCACACAGGGAATGCCTCAATGGACTTTAACACACCCTGTTTTTTGACAGCCCCCCGCTTTGACTCCCTAAGAAGACAAGAAAAAAAAAAAAAAAAAAAACCTTTTAGGGAAATTCAGAGAGAGAGACCCCCTTCCAGATAGACTGGTTGTGCAATAGGTGTCAATAAATGAGGTAAACACACAGAACAGAACACAAGTAATCCCCTTCACAGAGCTACATTAGATAGCCAATCTATCACTGCCACCTCAGAAATACAATGCAATTTTACAAACAACTTTGACATTGCACAGCACTCCTCACCACTTACTAAATATAAAACTATCACAATACAGATTTGTTAAAATACACCAAAAACAAAGTAAATGAAATACAGGAATATATGTCTATTATTTAATTGTAGAACCACACCCAGATTGTAGGAAGGAAGTCAGACAAGCCAGACACGCTCAGAGCCCTGGAGGCCTTGTCCAATAGACCGCCTCCCTCCTATTGGCCATTCCACAGCTGAGTCAGTGCTGGGCCAGCCAATCTGATGAAAGGACCCTTCTACCAGATGATTCCAGTGCTCCTTTATCTGAGATGACTTTTCCATATGTAGTGTCGCAGGTGGCTGGGGGGACGACCCGGCCCGGGTTGCCCTGGAGGACCGGAGGAGGGCTTACGCCTCCCCCAGACCACGTGGGGGCGAACGCCCTGGCAGCTATGGGGACCACGGGTACAGAGCTTTGAAGCTCAACCCTATAGGGGCCCGTGGCCACCGCCAGGGGGCGCCCCAATGCCTTGGGAGCCCTGGACCTCAGCACTTCCGCCACACCCTGAAGTGCTGGGGGGAAGAGGATCGGGGACACCCGGAGTGTTTCTGGGTGCACAGCCAGCACTTCCGCCACACTGGGGAGTGCCGGTGGAAGATTGTCGGGAGGCACCTGAAACACATCCGGATGATTATAAAAGGGGCTGCTTCCCTCCATTCAGGAGCTTGAGTCGGGTGGAAGAAGGACAAGGTCTGGGAGGAGGCAAGGAGGCAGCCTGAAGAAGGAAAGGCATTTGTGTAGTGGCCAGGACTTTGGGGACTATTGGGGTTGTTGTGCACTTACTTGTAAATATGGAGAAGGTGAATAAACATGTGTTGGGTGACTTTAACTTGTCCGCCTGTCTGTGTCCAGGTCTTCTTCCAAAGTAGGCAAACAACTTGGCAGTGAAGCGGTGGCACCAAGTGCCACATGTGAGTACCAAGATGAGAAACAGAATAGGTGAGTGTTAGTAACAGTTTATAAATATCATATTACTAATATTTTTATACTAATGACTAACAACAAAGATGCAGTATGCAGATAATCAGCAGCAACTCTACTCAGGATATGCTAAACTGAAGTAGTGAGTCTTCAGCCTGGATTTAAAAGCTGAGGCCAATGAGCTGGGTTGCCACATGTGCTGTTTTTTTTGGCTAAATTAGGCCATTTTTGAAAGTGTTGTGCAGTTATCATGTTTGAAACTCTAAGTTGTGAACCCAACACCCCTCCCCCCCAACTCCACGAATATAAAAATGATGTATCAAAAGTCTCAAACCTCAAAGGGGGACCTCCACCTGCTCTTGGGTTTTATATTGTGTATTATGTTCAGGAACCAGCTGAGTGTGATTTTTAGAATAAGTGGGATAAGTGCAAGGAAAAAGAGAAAGCAAAAAGGAAAACAACAAAACTGAGAAAGAAAACGATCACTGAGTGTGGGAAACATAAACGGAGGAGGTCAGACTGGGCATGATTTTAAATTTTCCTTTGGGATTAATAAAATTAATCTAATCTGATTTTATCCTTATAAATACTGTGTGGCCTGAATATCCTTTCTCTCTCCCCTATTCCTCCAAAAAATTCTGACAACACAGGAGATGCAAAAGCTTCAACCAATGATTTTAGAGTGAAGTTATGGTAGTTGATTACCCCATCTCAGTATGGTTTGGCTCCACCAGAACAGCCTGATCAGGGCTTAACATGGTAAGTACAAATATCTGGGATCACTAGTGATAGCTTATTATGCATTCCTTTATATTAGCAAATTCATGGACAGATACTGTAATAAAACATCTGCTGTGAATTAAATAATAATAATAATAATAATAATAATAAATTTTATTTATATTGCACTTTATACAAGTAGTCATTCTATTTATGGCCAACAGGGGTCACCACCAGATGAATATGATGCTTTTCAAATTCTTGCATTCAGTATAAGGACCTGGAGAACTACTTTCAAAATATTAGGAGTCCCCTAAGTGGCTAAAACGTAGTATGGTCCCAAATAACAGTATGGTTGTTGCCCCAAAAAGTCTGTCCAGGGCTCAACTGGAGTCACAAAGTGGAACTCCTAATGAAAGGCCCCAAGTCATTTATATGTAATATCGAGGTCCAGGCATCATCCTTGGTGCATTTTCAGAAATGGTAATGGACCACAGCGTAAAAGCTTCTTCCGGTTAATAACATTTCAAAGCTTGAAATGAAAAAGTGAGCTTTGGCAAAGACTTATCTGATAGGAGAAGACACACATTTGTAGAAGGTTATACCTCAGAGCATTGGAGGAGTACTGAACAGTCACCCTATATAGTACAAAGGGCTTTTTCCATGTAAAGGAAAGCTCTGTAGGGTATTTGGTCTTTAATTAAAAATAAAGCTAAAATCTATTATCCTTGGTGCATTATTCTAAGTGAGTCTCAGGAAGAATGACTTGAGTGGTGGACTCAATGGAGGAGAGGAGAATGAAGGCCAGGGCAGAGTCTTACTATAAAGACAAAGTGAGAATGGTGGCTTTGAAGATCAACTCTAATTAGAAAGACTTGAGTCGGCAACTGTCTAATAAACAATCCTTTTAAGGGCTACCAACTGCCAGTGTTGTCTGAGTGGTAATCCATTTCTCAATCAAACCCCAAGGCCATTCCAATAATTTGTAATTAATTCTGAGATATCTATCTTAACTTTTTTTATGTACAACAGGCCTATTATATATTTTTTTTTGCCATGTCAACAGATTAGTTGATAACTGTACAGTAAGTAATGTATTGTGGTCCAGAGCAGTGAAATGTTCAAGAAAGTTACATAAACATTACAGCTTTAAAAAAGCAAAATTTTTTACTGTACGTTTACCACAATACCTTTATAAAAAGGAAGACATGCCTAAAAATACATAAGCTTCATCAAATGTAATTAAAGCACCGCATTTGGATTCTAACACTCTGAAACATGGGCTATACAGAAAAATGTATAAACTATTTTCTGTTATACATAGATGTTTGGAATCTGTTTAGTACTCTGTATAAAGGAGATAAAAAATGTTCTTTATAAAATATTCGTTCAGCTACAACCCCAAATACCCCCAAATCAGCACTGATCGCCCGACGGACAAATAAAAAACTCGTAAACCATTTATTACTGTTAAAATGTACAACTTTGGCCGATCACTGAATTTTAATGCTGGCTGCAGTTGTTTTGTGAAAAATAATTAATTTCTCTTTAATTAATTAATTAATTAATTTCTCTTTTCAGATTTTACTTTTAATTCATAGATTATAGAGGGCGTAGAGAGCACAATTTTCCGCAAACAGAGTTTATACACAAGATCATACGTTTGTAATAACATATCAAACCAGTCAATCATCCATTCATTTTTCAAAGAATCGGATAAGCATCCATTAGCTCAGGACGGGGCGCCAGTTCTTCGCAGATTATGTAAATTTAAATCAGAGCGATACGATTAAATTTGGGGAAAAATTTTTTTTAAAAGAATCAAAAAGAACAGATCCCGTGAACCCATGTAAGGTAACCGAAGTAAAGTCATCATGACGTTTATACACCGAAAAATCGATCAACAGACATACTTCTTACTGTTTGTTTACAAATAGACTCAGGCAAATGTGTAATGAATATCAATTAAACGTATACTGTATACGATAAAAAGTACAGTGATAATATAATCTACAGTAAATATAAGCAAGTGTAAAGCGGCTGTCCGACGCGTTACTAAACAAAAGGTCCTCACTTACAGTCTGTTTATTTTATACCACTTCTCTTCCACTGGATCCTGTCATGATCGCACATGCTCCATATTTCGTCTGCAGCCAATCAAGAAAGAATAATAACAAACGTCAGGGCCTTTGGAATAAACGGAGATTTGTTATGGACTTCAATGGCCACCGTCTGCTCTCTGCTCTTCCTAAAAGAACTTTAAATCCTTACAACATCGAGAGTGACATTCTAATTTATGGAACTGATAGATTTACTAAACACGTAAATCTTAAACCTACGGCTATGAAAACGGGAAAAGAAAGTTCATTGTGAGTTTCTGTTGTCCTTTTTATTTAGACACGTGGCCCTTTTGTTTACTTTGATTGTTTACTGTGATTGTGATTCTGTCAAACTGCGATCACTTCCGTGTTCTTCCTTTTTAGCAAATTGACATTGTTGAGAAACAAGTTCTTTCAAGGAGCGCAATGCTGAACTGCATTGTCCGTTCAGTGCTGGATGTCGGCGAGCTGTTTTTCGGCGGTTCTGGTTTGTCAGAGAAGCTGAGCCACACTCTACCTCTGCTTTCTTTATTTCTGGGAGGTGTGGTTTTCTTTGTTGTTATTTTGTACAGGAGGAAAGATAAGTGTGCAGTTGGTATCGCTGCCAGCCCCAACTCCTTTCGTAAACTTCCCATCTTTCCGGAATCTACCGTACAGAGGATCCGAGCAGGGCACCTGTCTCTCCAAGATGTGCCGGTCAAGCGACCCGGGACACAAAAGAAGCGCCCGCAAGGAGATCTACCAAAAACGAACAAAAAGCGACAAGAGAAGAGAAAGGTAAGGGTTCACTGCTTAATGAATTAAAATAAAAGAGATTAAAAGAAAGTAAAGTAAAGGAGAATCCCATCGGAGCATCTGCTCGTGCATGTTGTACTATAAACAATACAACGGACCAATACAACGGGCGCGGCGCTGTCCAGTTACAACAATGGGGATTTAAAATGACAGTCATCATACTGCCAGGCTTTCCATCAAGCCATCCATCCAGTTCAACAAAACTCTGAAAATGTACGCCCATGGCGTAACTTATCTATTACTATTATTACGCGGTGCGAGTAATGCGTTACGATTTATTATGTTTAGAGTTACACGATATCCTATTTCTTGCATCAAATAAATGATGTTTTTTATGAAAGAAACGTCGCCTTTTCTTTCCTGTTTACTGTCGTCGGTCATTATTATTATTATTATTATTATTATTAATAATAATATTATATTATTATTATTATCTATCTATCTATTAACCGTCCGTCCTTTTCTTTTTAGACTTTTAGATCTCAAACATTAAAACTTTGGAATACCGTTGCTTTAGCCTTTAATTATTTTTAGTCAGTCACATGATTTAACAGATTTTAAGCGGCTGTTTCAGCAAATATATGTGGATGCTGGTATTGGTATGAAAAATGTATTGTTTCATTATTCAGTAATTTATATATAATACTTTTCATGGGCCCATCTTCCTTTTGTGATGTTTATATAGATGGTACAGGGATATTAGATTTCTCATGGGAGTACGCATTGTATTGTCTGGCACTTTTAGCAGGAAATACACCAGTAGGAGATCCAAAATAGCTCTTTGTTTTGTCCACCCTGCAAAGTGGTGTTGCCGCTGAAGTCTGGGCATGAGAAAGTGCACATCCAGCTTTTGAAATATTAGGGGGGTCATTAGGTGGTGACACCTTCTGGGTTGTCAATTCACAGCAAAAAGAAGAATATCACAGCCATGGACATCTGCAGAGAATTTTGCAGTGGGGTGCAAAATTTTTGCAAACTACAAAATTAATGAATGCTCATAGAGTCCAATATAATTAATAAGAAAGAGGGGTTCGCAGCATGTTTGGCTTATATTAAACAGCAATATTAGAAAGTAACCCCAAATTACATCTAATTTCTTGATTTTAAAAGGCATTTTTTACAATAAGCATTTCAGTTGGTGATAGTATGTTCCAATACATAGGTAAAGTTTAAGATTGTGAGGTTGAATAGAGAGGATTATAATATGCATGGCTAGATCAACTATCAGGGTGACATGGTTGTGGCCCTGTTCACAAAAAACCCTTAGCAGATGTGAGAGAAATAATGCCTAATGAAGAAACGTTCACACTTTCGTCTACAGTACGGGCACTCACAGCAGTATATTATCTCCAGCACACTTTGATCCTTGTGATTATAAACCTGTTCAATCAGGCATAAATAAAAAACATAAAAAGAAAATGATGAATCCTGGCTGGTTGACATTAGTGGGATATAATCAGAGAAGGTGTCTCATGGGTCTTATGAGATCATAGATTTAATGTGTTACCAAACTGCAGAAGAGTAAATGGATGGCCATTCAAAACAATAGCTCAGTGGTGCAGTGAGAACAATAATAAACAAAACAAAATACCCTGTTGTACTGAAAACTATACCAATAATTTAAAAAGGTAAATTAAATAATAATTTAAATAAGTGTGACTACAGTTGAGACCAACGAGAATGACCTTACAGATAGTCAAGAGAGGGTTGATATTACTGCTTCTAGCAGCTTTAACATTAATGCACAGTCCAGTTATCCAGAGTCACCAACATAAACATGAACAGTCAACAATGTGGCAGACAATGAGGCAACTGCAGGAGATAGGGTGTACAAAACGAAGCCAAACACAAACAAAGGACCCCCTTTCAATTTTTAAAATTTATTTGTCCCCAAAACACTCAGTTACATATCACTGATTTACCACAAAGTGGCATATGCCTTTTAAGAAAATGTTTAATTGATGTTCATTAACTGCAATATTAAAACAAAAGTTGAATGCCAGCAGGTGAGATGGTGCATTCGTCAGTTTGTGACATTCATTGCAATACAGGAACAAATAAAAAAGGAAGATGAAGTTGACCTGATATAAAGTTTGGAACCTTTTTCTACTATTTTCCTGTGCCTAATTTATTATTTGCATATGTGATGTTCTTAATTTATGAGGATATGCATGCACACGGTGGGGGTGTATTTGGTAGAGGTGGTGAGTCTGGAATCTTAATCTTGGCTTGATTATATAACAGTTAAATCCATGTTGCTAGAACACATGTAGACTGCACTTATTTTATCTGGACCTACTGTATTAAAACAGGTGCAGGAATGTCAGAGTTGCTGAAGAAAATTTGAGCCATCAACTGGTTGTCCTGTTTAATATTCAAACAAAAAATAAACAAAAAATATGCTCCTTTGGCAGCTTTACCCTTGTGTTTGGGCTTCAAAAGGGTACTGAGAATAGATCTGATTTCTAGCCATAGGTCAGGGTCAGTCTGCTCAGGAGTTCCATCTGTCGGGGTTGCGCTTGCCAAAATGATGCCTCCTTCTGGGAAGCTGGGGCTTTTATACAGTAGATGGTGAAGCAGAAGGGCTGAATCAATTGCCTTCACTGGGTGGTTTTGGCGGGGAGAGAAAGAGATGACAATATTAGTTATTACATACCTCAACAGAGCCAATCCTCCAATGCACATGCCATGATACATTTATATGTCAAAAAAGGGCTGAAATCGATTGAAGGCTGTAGTTGTGCTTTCATTTTGCCTGTACTAATGTCAACAAACTTAAGTGCCCTTGAAAGCCATTAACCAGGTTAATAAAATATACACACAAACAGAAACATCTGTATTACAGTCCACCAAGGATTTCTGCATAATATAATACATCCAAATCATTAATGACCTACTTGTTTAATACTTCATAGACCCAATAGGGTGTATGTTTAGTTGGAGTATAAAAGTAAACACAATTTTAATCACTTTTTGAAATAAATTAGATTTCCTCTTACACTGGAATGGTCATGTAGAGTTACATAAACAAACATTTAAAACACATAATGAAACAATATAATGCTTAGTAAAATAAAACTTTAAAGGAATGGTTACTTACAGACTGAAAAATTGAACGGCTTTTGGGTGGTGGGAGGAGGGGATAGTTTAGGTGCAGTTACACTGTTCTTGTCCATTTTATTTGTAACATTTTTAATTCAATAATGGAACAAAAAAAAAGACACTTTTAAGCAATGCCAGCACAAAATGCAGTCCTATTACCAGAAGACTTGTGGCGCATTTTTCATCTTTTCTGGACGGGTAGGAAATTCAGAGTTCTCACTGGTGCACTTGTGCATTTTTTCACATTTTTTTTGGATGCAGATTCACAATAAGGGATTCAATTTGGACAGTGAGCTTTAGATGCAAGTATAAAAAAATAACGTTTCGGAAAGAGTGATTACAAATAGTGAAGGATTGGTGTACAGTTGGTAGTAAAAGCCTGAAATGCAATTTAAAAGTTGAAAACTCAATATGATTAATAGTCTAAAGCCACTAACATAAAGAGATCAATACTGAAACAAAATATATCACCTGGAGCTTGTCCCCCCTTGCCCATCCGCAAACGCCCATGACCACAGAAAATAATAAATATTTTTACTACTCACATCTATTGCCCCCCCTCAAAGAACCCCCCAAACATTTTTCTAAGCAGTTGTTTATTTGGTATCATGTAATTTTCTGTAGTTCATGTCAACAGTTTTAAACTGTGGAGGAGTTGGCAGCGCTGCACCTACATTATAAGGCTAATGGGTGTAAATAAATTTAATAACACACAAGTAACATTTACCACAAGAACAAAAGCATTTATTTATATAGCACATTTTCATACATGAAAGTAGCTCAAAGTACTTTACAATAATAATAGCTAAGAATAATTACAAAAACTAAAGAACAGCTATTTATAACAGTGGCAGAAAATGATGTAAAAGACAGGAATAGGTGGAGACGGATGATCCACTGTGGCGACGCCTAAATGGGAGCAGACGAAAGAAGAAGAAGAAACCCTTAATATCAAGCTTAATTACAGACTATGGTCAGATGGCCAGGGAGGACAGGAAAATAAAAACTTTAGTTGGCGAGATGTTGGAGAAAATCAGCATGTGGTGTTCCAAGACCAAAAGACTGCCCAGACTCCCCTGGGCATGCTACAGTCTATGAATGTGTCACCATTATTTACGTTAGGGTAGTATGCAGCCTCTCCAGGGCTTGTTCCTGCAGTTCATTTAGTGCAGCCAGAATAAGCTTGTTACTCCTATGTATCAGAACTGAGCTAAGTGGATTTGAGAATGCTTTGTTTTTCCTTAACATTTTTATTTATAATTAATCTTCAGTACTTTTTGAAAATAAAAGCATTCTCCTTATCATAAAGCATGTCATATAACATAATGCCAAATAATATTATTGTTACCTCATACTTCACTAAAAATCACTAATAAATGCATTTGGTATGATGTCAAACATGTACCACTTAAGAGACTCCATACTACAAATTATAATATGGAGCAGAAAAATCAACAATGAAAAAAGTTAATACCATCAGTTCAAGGCAAAATACATATTTTGAGGCTGTTAAAGATGCCAACAAGATTGTTCACTAGACTACCTAATTTTTGAACTCCTGGAAGTTTGATTTATTCTAGATGTAAAATTGAATAACTTGATGTATGTTTTTTGAAATTGAAATCCCTGTTACTTTGTAATGTCATAGTAGGCTCAACTCTGCTGTGACCCAGAACTGGATGAAGCAGGTTTTAGAATGTTATGCATTAACATTCATATGTGAATTTCCCCTTGGGATTTCTGAATATCCCCTTGGGATTAATAAAGTATCTATCTATCTATCTATCTATCTATCTATCTATCTATCTATCTATCTATCTATCTATCCATTTTCCAACCCACTGAATCCGAACACAGGGTCACGGGGGTCCGCTGGAGCCAATCCCAGCCAACACAGGTCACAAGGCAGGAACCAATCCCAGGCAGGGTGCCAACCCACCGCAGGACACACACAAACACACCAACCCACACACCAAGCATACACTAGGGCCAATTTAGAATCGCCAATCCACTTAACCAGCATGTCTTTGGACTGTGGGAGGAAACCGGAGCGCCCGGAGGAAACCCATGCAGACACGGGGAGAACATGCAAACTCCACGCAGGGAGGACCCGGGAAGCGAACCCAGGTCCCCAGGTCTCCCAACTGCGAGGCAGCAGCGCTACCCACTGCGCCACCGTGCCGCCATCTATCTATCTATCTATCTATCTATCTATCTATCTATCTATCTATCTATCTATCTATCTATCTATCTATCTATTATTGCTCTGTAATGGCAAAGTATTAATAATTATTAGATTTGTTTAATCTGAAGTAATTATATGTAGAAAAAAAATGTACACATCCAACCAATCAAAAAATTCTGAATTAGCGTACACTGCCCTAATTCGGGGTGTTCATAAGACATGTAATGGTTTACTTCACAACGTAGTAGTGAGAAATAAAAAAATATAGTTGCATCAAATATTTGAAATATTAAAATGGGTGCTTCAATTTAATGTTTAAAGTTTAAATATTCTAAATTGTTTTAAATATGTATAATTTTTCACTCTTGGATAGATGTCCATAGAGGGATAGCTTCCTAGTAGTGACCAAAAATAAAAAAATAAAATCATATTCATAATCACTGACCTTGAAATAGTCTAGAACCTGCTTATGGTTGAAATTTGTAATTTTTAACCTCCTGGGAGGAACTGTTAGAAGGGTACGACCACTGATATACAATCAAATATGAAAACACGTTATTATATTCATGAGCAGCAGCCATGGAAATGCAGAAAAGGACACTCAACATGCCTATATTACCAATCCTCATTTTTTTAAAGTTTTGTGCAATGGAATAGCTTTGATCCCTCATTTCCTATTAGGAGTGAACCCTTGGGGTCCTTTGCTGTGGCACGCACAACTTCAAGTCCTTCTGATACTTTTTGCTGGACATACCTATTGGTTTTCTCTATATCATAAGTGTGTAATTTCTTGTAGAACATACAGTATGGTCCAAAAATGGATAGGTTTTTCTTTGGATCTAGAGGGTCAAAAATAGTAGGGAACCTCAAAAATATCGACACCTTACATTAATATAGAAAGATATTTTGCAATTAAATTTAACAGATATTCTTAAAGGACTATTTTTCTTTATTTGAAATACCCATGTAGTGTAGGCAATCATGCCACTATAAGACATTTTAATCTTTGGAAAGAATGTAGATTTCATTTTTATTATGATATAATTAGAAATTACATTTTGTGTAGTATAGTGTAACTAACTCTTCACCTTAACCTTTTTTTCTCCATAATAATCAGGCAACAGAAAACAGAGCATCTGGTGATGACAAAATCCAAGACTCCACAGATGTGAACAAGAAGCTAAAGGTAAAATACTGTATATCATAAAAGAATGAAACATTAGACTAATAGCCTGAACATCAGGTAGATGAGGCTGCATTCATCTAAAATGCAAGTTACAAATCACATTAGCAGCAACAAGGCCATTGTCCCATGTAAGATACAGAACAAAATGGCGACACAAGTAAGAATATAGCGCTACAAGCTGGCGACGTGAAGACATCAGCATTATAATGATTGAAAATAGAACTATAAGGAAATAAATATAAATAATATATGAAACAGGAGTCTGGTGGCCCAAAAGCTTTGCTAAACCAGATGTTAGGAGAGTGGAGTGTAAGGACTTGAAGTAGCTGGAGAAAGAGAGGCCACATGAAAGAGAGAATGTGGAAAGAAAGAGAAGAAGAAGACTACAGAAGCTACTCCTCTGGTAGGCAAGTGAGCCAGCTAAACTATTTTATAGAAAGGGTTCAAAACCCTTTATCGAAAAGTCCAAAGAGGCTGTGTAGTGTTATTGTATTTTATTTGTTTTTGTGTACAGTACTGCTCTCTAATATCCATTATTCTTCTGTGTCAGCATCATTTTTGTATTGAAATCCTTTTCTTATTATACTTGTAAATATGCTTCTGAGTGCTGAACACTTGTCTTTGGTTTAGATTAGCAGTATATTTTAAAAAGGCTTAACTTTAAAATTCTCAGATTCTTATGTAATTGTAACCCAAGAATCAAGCCATATGAGTTGTGGCCCTGCAGCTTCCAGAATACAGTTTGGTACAAAGAGAATGAGACTGAATCAGATATAGCTGAATGCTATAATCCCTCCTAACCCATTAACAGCTGTGTTCGGTGTCCTTCCAGATGGACTTGAATTGGAGAAGGACAAACAAACGGTGATTGCATTCACTACACTCTTGGCATGCAGACTTATTTTGTTAAATTGGAAGAATCCTAATTCTCCTCTTATAAGTCAGTGGGAAACTGATGTTTTATATTATTTGAAATTGGAAAAAATCAAATTTTCAGTTAGAGGATCTGTACAAAATTTTTTCAAAACTTGGCAGGATTTAATCAATATTATTTTAGAATAAGAGAATTAACTATTATTGTATTTAACTCCCTTCTCCATCTCTTATTTATATAGATATTTACTTCTCCCCTTCTTTTGTCTAATGTTGCCTTATTAAAAAGCTTAAAGAAATTTTCCTTTAGCTAAGCTCTCCTTCTCAGGGGTGGGGTTTGATTTGTTTTCAAATTTGTTGGGTTATAAATTGATCTGTTTGTATGGAATGATTACAATGAAAATTAATAAAATAAAAATATTAAAAAAAAAAGATATAGCTGAATGCTGGAAAATCAAATCAATCCTCTTATTATATTTTTCTGATTTATATTGCCATTTTCCAATTTTAAATGAATTTTTGCTGCTAAGTTTATCCACACAATAAGCTGGAAACTATAGGTTGAGCACACTGCAAGACTCACAGAATTTGTGGTGGAAAGTAGATCATTGTTTGTCTTGGAGTCCTTTGGGTGCTCTAGAGCCATAATGGAGAGAAAAGCTCTGGTTCCTAGTTTGAAGATGATATGTTGCCATTACTCTTTTAAATCACAGCACTCTTACAGAGCCTGTAAAAAGCTTTCATCCCCTTGGGAGTTTTCACATTTTCATGTTATTCAATATCGAATCACAGTGGATGTAATTTGGCTTTTGTGACATTGACAAATAGAAAAAGACTCCTTAATGTTAAAGTAAAAACAGATCTCTGAAAGTGGTCTCAGATAATGACAAATATACAACACTAAATAACTGATTGCATAAGCATTCACCTCCTTTAATATGACACACCTAAATCTTCACTGGTGATTTTAGAAATCATATAATTAGTTACGTGGAGATCATCTGTTTCAAGTGATTGTAGTGTAAATGCACCTAATCTGGAATGTCCAATTTATGGTGAGTTAGTATAATGAGCTAACCTACACAATGAAGACAAAAGAACACTCCAAGCAACTCTGTAAAAAGGTGATTGAAAAGCACAAGTCAGGGTGATGGGGACAAGAAAATGTCCAAGTCAGTGAATATCCCTCTGAATACTTTTAAATCAATCATTAGCGAATTGAAAGAGTATGGCATAGCTGTAAGCATGTGCAGAGCAGGCTGTCAACAAAAAACGAGTGATTGTGCAAGAAGACTAGTGAGGAAGGCCACCAAGAGACCAGTGATAACTCTGAATGAGTTATAAGCTACAGCAGCTAAGATTGGCAAGACCGTGCATACAACAGCTGTTGCTCGGGTGCTTCAGCAGTTCCAGCATTATTGGAGACCAGCAAAGACAAAGCCATTGTTAAAAAATGAACATAACATTTCAGCTAGAGTTTGCCAGAAGGCACATAGGAAACTCTGAAAACTGTTAGAAGAAGGTTCTATGGTGTGATGAGATCACAACTGAGCTTTTAGGCCATCAACCTAAAGCCCGTAACCAAACACCAGATATAATCAAAAGCACACCATCCCCACCATGAAGCATGATGAAGGCAGCTGTGGGGATGCTTCTCTGAAGTAGTCCCTGGAAGGCATATGAGGTAGAGGATCAAATGAATGCAGCAAAGTATAGGGAAATCCAGGAGGAAAGCCTACTGCAATCTGCAGGAATCCTGTACATTATAAGAAGACTTGTGTTCCAGCAAAATGACTCCAAACATGAATCTAAAGCTACAAAGTAATGACTTAAAAACAACATTAATGTCTGCAGTGACTGAGTCAGAGTTCAAATGTCAATCTAGCTGAGAATTTGTGGCTGGATTTGAAGAAGGGTGACCACTCACTATCCCCTTTCAACTATGATAGAGCTTAAGCAGTTACTGTATGTAAAGAAGAATGAGGAATGACTGCAGTGTCCATATGGGCAAAGTTGAAAATAGACTTGAGCACACAGACTCAAGGCTGGAATTGTTGTGAAAGGTGAATTTACTAAATACTAAATTGAAGGGAGTGAATACTTATGTGATCGATTATTTGTGTTTTATATTTGTACTTTGCAGAGATCTTTTTTCACATCAGTGATCAGTGTCAAAAACATAGTCTATTGTGATTCAATGTTTTGTAACAATAAAATGGGAAAACATTGAAGGACCTGAAAGCTTTTTATAGACATAGGAAATGTATCTCCTGAAGGTCTCTTCTCCATTGTAGTCTCATTGTAATAATTTACACAAGGCTTGGTCAAAGCCCATTTGGCAAAAAAGTATGTAAGTTTGTATAAGCTATTAATTGGACCAGAGTATAATAAAACATCTTTGTTCTCATCTCTGGTAGCATGCTGATGATTGTACTACAACACATGTATAAGAGATGTTATAATAAACATTTTTGGTTAGGCAATTAGGTTTGAGAATATTACAAACTGATTGAATGATGCAAAAATTTCTAAGGCTTGTACCAAATGTCGTTTGTTTATATTTTTGCTTGGTTATTTATTTTCTTAGCCTAAGAAGAAGAAAAAAAAGGCAGAATCGCTGTTGGATATGAATATGAAATGGACATTTTCTGGAAAAGAAATTGATGACGATAACTCAGGTTAGTGAAACTGATACATAATCACTTGTCATTTCAAATAGGCAATAATTCTTAATTTGATTTTCTACACTGTAGTATGCTGGACCAGTAACATCACAAGAGATGCCCACCAAATCAATCAGTTAAGAGAGTAGACTCGGTTTGCAATGGAATGCACTCTTGACCCACTGGAAGTAGTAGCAAATGAGAGAATAAAAACAGAAGTGATTGCCATTTTGGGCAATGTTGCACATCCTCTCTGTCACACTAATGCTGAGTTCTTTCAGCAAATTAATTATTCAGCATAAGTGTGTGAGGATTCATGACCAAGGCTCCTTCGTACCTGCAGCAGTACGCCTTTATAATGCCTCTCTTTGACTTAATATCTTGTATCTTAAGCCAAGTCAGACGTTTTCTGATTTTTTTGGAATTCTTGTGTGTATTTGAGAGGTTCAGTTTTGTTGTTTGTAATAATATTTCTTGAGTTTCTGTAAAAAGCTAAAATTTCCCATTGGGAGGAAAAATAAATTACTAGCTGTCTATCTATCTAGAAGTAAGACACATAAAAAAACTTCTTTTTTATATGATATCTGATAGTGTTAAATCTGGCTGTGTATTTACAAAATGTTATTTAGCATTTTAGTGAAATATGAGTTTATTGAAAAATGACATATTGGAAATGATTGACTTTCTAAACTGAAATGTTTCATTTTATAAAAAAAAAAAAACATTCCGTCTGATATTAATCTGTTTTTAAATGGCAAAACATGATGAATGATATATTTGACTTTTTACATGGTTGTGTAGACAGATTGCTTTTCGATTGTCCCAAATCATTCTAAAATCATATTTTACAAAAAAATTACATATTCAGCTGTGCAACATGTTAAGATGTAGACATTCATTTCAGAATGTGACAAACACTACTTTGCTTATAGTACAAACCACTATATATATATATACAGTACTTCCAGCAAATGCCTCCCAAGTATCCATGTGGCAATGTGAGGTTTTATTGTTGCTGGACTTAGATGACCAGTGCCCTGTCAAAGAGATTGTTCCTGCCTTGTGCCCTATGCTTGCTGGGATAGGCTCCAGCATCCAACAACCCTGCTCAGCATTAAGCGGGCTTAGAAAATGGTATGGTATGGCATTATATTTTCCCATGGGGAAATTCAGCTCTTACAGAAGTAAAGAAAAATCGAAACACAGTCCTTGAGCCTCACAAACCACGACCTGCCAGAAAGATTGTCCAATATTGAGGACTTAAAAGCTTTAAAGGAATGGCTAGATGGTAATGAAAACATTGAAAAAATCTAAAAGTATCATCCTCATGGTGATGCCAGCTTTGTCCAGATTAAAATAAGATACAAAAACAACTATAGTCATTCAATTAGGATGCTAAGAATTAGACTACTGTATAGTTTGGCTTCATATCATTTGCACATTACTTATCTTGCAAAAAATCCTGAAGGATGTCAAAAAGGAGCAGTTGGGAAAACAAACAGAAATAATATTGTCACCACAGACCTAATGTGGGTTACTAACCAAGGATACACTTTTTGCATATTATGGGCTATCAATTAACATTCCCACTTTTGAATGAAAAATTATAGACATTTACACAATTTCCCAAGTGTCATCCCTAAGGGGAAACAATGGACAAAATCTGCTATGTTTTAACTAGTTAATGCTTAAAATTGAGTTATGTTTTGGCTTTACATTTATGATTTACACACCTTACATATTTTTAAGAATTATTCTGGAGATATACTAACAAGTTAAAAACTGAAAGTTGGTCTCTGTGATATTTTAGATGTTGGTTTTAGTGAAGTTAATAATTGGTGGTTCAGTTATTCTCTGTTAAATTTAACACGTTAATTTATATTTACATTTATTGTTTAAGGTGGTTGGATGACTCAAATAAGCAGCCGAGAAAAACGCCAAATCAGGAAAGAGCGTTTAAAACTCAGAGGTGGGCAATTTCTTTGTATTTTTAATTTTAAGTTTAACTTTTGTTACAAACTCAAGACACATATTGCCATTTGTATTATAGGTCATTTGCCCACATGATGTGCACCCACCAGCTAAACATAATAGGCCTCCTTGTGCTATACCACTTTCTACAACCAGGGAAATAAGGAAGATCATTTGTGTTAAAATTAAATGCAATCCAACATGTTAGCTACATTGCAAATCCCATGCACATGCATATTGTGCAGTTATCCCAACTGTTGTTGCCCCTTGCCTTTTATGCTGATTGGACATTTAATTTGAATTCAGTTTTGGCATGATTAATGTGTGGTCTTGAATTGAAACACAGTACACTTGGAAAACCCACTAAGCAAAATGTGGTACGTCTGCTTTGCTTTCAGTTATTACACGTGATTTATGGACATGTATTAAAATGCAATACACTTTTGTATTGCATTTGAAACTAACATGAAAATTGTGCACAATGTGTGAAAAATGTAAGCAATTTGTAGCACATCTCAGGTCACAACAATACATATGTTACATATATTATATATGAATTATATATAAATATGAGTTTTGTAGTGGTTTTAAAAAATTTTATTTTTTTTAGTGGCTTCTAGTGCCACTTTATTACACTTCTGTGTAATATGATGATTCAACTAAAGCACCAGTTCTGATTATTTCAATGAATTTTTATTTTCTGAATATAGCCTGCAAATGCATAATTTGAAGCTTAGCCAAACAATTCTGCTGCCATGAAGAAATGTGTCAGGTTTGAGCTTTACGTACTGTATAGGCCACCTTGATGTTCATGCCAGTAGATGGCAGCAGGGAGCCCCATTATTCTGTATGGCCCCAACTATGCATTTTTGTAGACAGACCACTATGACGTTGCTTGGGCCTTTAAGAATAAATTGAAGCTACGAAATCCAAGAACGCCTGGGGCCACCAGTGGAATCTCTAACAGAACAGTCCTGTGAGTTTCAAATAGCATTCCTGACCCCGAAAGTGGCTTGTTTAATATTAACCTCTAATTTGTTACTATTTGTTCTAAAAGTTGGTTATTTACACAAAGCAAGCAGAAATGTATTTCATAATTCATCAGAGTGAATCTTCCTTTTAGAAACAATTTAGGGAAATTTCTTAGCATATGCAACAGGCCTGTTTATATTCAGTCCTAGGGGGCTGCAGTGGCTGCAGTTTTTTTTCAGCCTATTTGTTTAATTAGAAGCCAATCCTTGCTGATAACAAAGCCTATTTAATTTTATTTCTCATTAGGATATTCATGTTGCCATTCTAATATGGTAGATTTTTTTTGTCTGAGGATATCAACCAAATGATTTGTGGGACCAGAGCAGATCAGTATTCTCAGTTCTTCACTTTTTCCCTTCCATTTTCAAATATTTAACTAAAATAGATACTTCATGATTAACAAATGAAATGTGAAATGGGACTAAGTTAGACTGTGGTCTCCTGGCACTCTTGTCCTTTCTATTGCTCATTGTTAATTGGCAGTTGGATAAGAAAACAACAGACAATAAAAACAGTGAGTGACACAAAAAATAAAGGTGCTTTAGCAATATTTGGCTTCTAATTAAGAAATTAGGATGAAACAAAAACCTGCAGCAACTGAGGTCATCTAGGACCAGACCTGAAAAATAGCTATACAGAAGGTAAAAACAGCATACTCAGACCTGTTTAATGTACGGTAATTCAGGGTCACAGGGGCCAAACCTATGCAACAACTAGACCTGGGCAGGATACCTTTCTATCACAGATCTCACTCAAGAACACATTCACATTTACACTTATACTGAGTCTGCAATGATGCAATGAATCTGAAATGCACGTCTTTTGGGGAAGTATGAGAAAATCAGGAGTACCTGGTGCAAAAATAAATGAGAATTTGCAGACTCCAGACAGTCAATTACTACAAGCCTGAATCTAACTTAGGACAGTGGATCTGAACGATCTTCAGTACAATTCAGAGAATAAAAGATTGAACTGGGATTTTTCCTCAGCATCTGTGAGAAAGTAAAACTTACAGTAAATTACTGAGGTGTTTTAAGTTCATCTTGGAAATACAGAAATTGGACCAGCCACTTATTGAAAGATTATTTCCAGAGAAAGCCTGCAGTAACAGTATGCAGTAACATACGGACATACAGTATATGGTCTTTTACAGATTTGTAGCAAGAAGCAAATATAATGACCACTGCTAGCATGTTATAGGATTCAACAGGTGTTTTATCATAATTTCTGCAGAGAATGATCCAAAGATTATCTTACTTAATGTTTAATAAAAATCATGAAGCAATTCATTATGTTAATGCAATATTGATTCAATCAATGCTAGTGAAGCCAACTACAAAAAAATTAAACAAGTGATATTGCTTGTTGCTGTGGAGTACACATACATAAAAAATGGAAAGTAATAAGTACACAATATAGTAAAATCAAAGGTTGGAGAGAAAGTATAGTGATTAGTACTTCTGACTCATAGCTCTGAATTCTCGTCCAGTTTCTGTAATTGTAGTTTGCATATTCTACCATTGTCAGTCAATCATTGTGTAATCTGCTTTGTCTTGAACAGGATCACAGAGGGTGCTGGAGCCTAGCCCAGCCAGCATAGGGTGCAAGGCAGAAACAAATCCAGGAGAGTGTGCCAGTTCATAGCAGGACAAGTACACACACACACACACACACACACACACACACACAGCCCAATCACACACTAGGGCCAATTTAGTTAGCGGCAATCCACCTAACTTGCATGTTTTTGTTTTTTTTTTGCAATTAGAGCACCAGTTAGGAAACCCACACAGACAGAGGGAGAACATGCAAACTCTACGCAGGGAGGAGAGAGGATGCGAACCCTGGTCTCCTTACTGCAAGGCAGCAGTGTTACCACTGTCGCCACCGTGCCACCCTTCTACCATTGTCCATATGGATTTTCTCTCAGTATTTCTGCTTACTTCCGCCTTACAAAAATGTCCATGTTAGGTTCAATGTCAGCTTGAAAACTGGCTTCATAACAGTGAATATAAGTGTTTCCACTGCACTATAAATAAAAACATGTAATATAGTATACATATTATTTTGTATGAACTGTTCCAATTAAATTCACAAAATGCATTTCTTTAATTAGAAATAAATTTACTTAATTCATTTCATTTTTGGATGTCTGACAATGCATTTTTGTTACTGCATTTACTAAGGTGTGTCTTTTTCTTCCAAACTTAGCATTTAAAACATGATGTCTTTGATCAGAGAGCCTTCCCTGTTAATGAGGAATGAGATGTGCAAAGAGATGTTCTAACCTTTAAGCATCAAGCCATAAGAAGACTAGCTGTGTGTTAGTTCTTTAGCTTTGAATCCTTTTTTTATAGACATAGTAAGTGGTTTAGTGTAGACATGGAGATGATTTGCTGCTATTTCTGTATACAAAGCAGTGTGATATTATTTCATGTCAACACTGCAAATGACCTGTTTAATTTACCCACGTTACACATGACATACAGTTAGCATGATTTTTGCAACATATTAAAAAAACAACTTTTTCAACCTTTATGTTCTGATTTGTTGTTCAAGCTAAACATCTTAATCTTGGACTCTCAATAAATCCGATTTAATTTAGTCTGCTACACTTGCTAAAATACATTTCACAATGTGTTCTCCACATTTTATTTTTAAGAGTTTTAAAAGTAGTTTTATTTAAACTTTTTTCAAAAAGATCATTAAAACTGTCAATTAGACTAATTTTATTATTTGAATTACAGTGTTATTTGACATTTTTACTACTTTCAGATATCTACAGAAACAGAGGCTCTGTGATACCAACTCTCAAGCCATCTGCCCAGGTTGATGCTGATGCTAACAAACAAAGATGTGACTGCTGCACGTCATCACAAGGTTTGGAATGTCTGGGATTTAGACATGCCTTTACAGCATGGTTTATCTTATATCTTTAATGAATAAAGCTATGTACAAAACGCTTCATACATTTGAAAGAGTCCTGTTGATTCTTTCAGTCTTATGTTTAGTGCAAGGATACTAATTTAAATGAAGACAATATCCATGCAATATGTCAATTTTTGTGATGGTAACAGGGTAGGACTAGCAGATGAAAACATTAACAAAAAACAAATTTGATCAGAACCAGAAAGACAAAATGATCATGCATCAGAACTCAATAAATTCATTAAAAATCAAAGTCACAAATAGGTAGAAGTCTGCATAACCATAGTTTCTTAAGAATTCTTAAGTATTTTTTTATATTCTTCCGCGAGGTGGAAAGTTGGCAGGCTTCAAGGACAATGGGGGAAGGACTGGGACATTAAAATTAAACCTTAACACTAGTAAGAGTCATAACCAAATGTTATTGCAGTTTTACTTGATTGCTTAGACACAGTTCTTGAAAATAAGCTCATTTTCCCAAAACTCTAAACACAATTTCATCTCTGCACACTCAACTCACAAACTTCAAACTTTCAGGTCAAAACCAAACTCTCTACTCAAAACCATATAATTTTAAATCAAAAACAAACTTTGCCTTCAGACATCACATAGAAACTCTCAAAAACACATACACTACAACATACGCTTACATCATGCTGAGATCAATTCAAAACACTACTGTAAAAACCTGTTACTGCAATGAGTAATGTTGCTTACTGTATGTTCCCCACTTCCTCTTTACATAATAAACACTATATAAACAGCAAATATAGAAATATAGAAATTTTCTAAAAACATGTTTTCCTTTACAGTTTTTCTCGATCACTTACACACTATTATAGAAATATAGAAATTTTCTAAAAAAAATGTTTTCCTTTAGTTTTTCTCGATCACTTACACACTATTACCAAACTTATTATCTGAATGTAAAAAAGACCAAAGAAATTATATTTGATTTTAAGAGACAGAAATCTGTATGTCCACCTATTGTAGTTCTGGGAGAGGAGGTAGAAACAGTGAATGAATATAAATACTTAGGAACTTACCTAGATAACAATCTTAACTGGAATACAAATGCAAAAAAATTATTTTCTAAATGCAACCAGCGCTTATTTCTCCTCCATAAACTCAAACTATTTAAAGTAGACAAGGACCTCATGTTGTCCTTCTATCGTAGTATGATCCAGTCCGTGATCACTTTCAGTTTCATTGCCTGGTTTAATAGTCTGACAAACCAAAACTCAAAAAAGCTCCAGCAGATTACGAAGTATGCAGCTAAAGTTATTGGGGCTGATGTAGATGATTTGACTAGTGTGTGTCAGAGGGCAATGCTAAAGAAACTGGAAATCATCTCAACTGATGACAGACATCCATTACATGTAGAACTAAACTTCAGTAAATCAGGAAGGATAGTTGCTTTGAAAACCCACACAAATCGCTCCAGAAACTCCTTTCTTCCTAGTGCCATACGACTTTTCAATAAGAAATATCGGAGATAATGTTTAAGGTTTTGATATATATCCTGTTACCTTTTTTTTTTTGGTATAAATATGTTTTATCTAACTGCCTTACCTTAACCTTTCTTATTTCTATTTGTTTTATTTCATTCTGTCTGTTACCTGTTATTAGATGCAACTGAGAAGGCAAATTTCATGTTTTCCTGTGTAAACATGACTAAATAAAGAAACCTAACCTAACCTAAACCTAAACCTAACCTATTAACTAAAAAATCCCAAACCATACTGCCATCTTCCAAAATACAAACTGATTTCCTGGAACTATAAACACTATTCCCCAATGTTGACACATGATTCAGATTCATTTCACAATTTGTGCAAAATCTACACACAAATTCCTTCATCTATCATTGTCTTCAGTATGTGTTCATTTACAAAGCAATGGCTTCAATATCATTAACTCAGGTCAGTACAGCTGGAATACATTTAACACACAATTCTCCAGGTGCAAACACTACAAGTCAAAATTGTTCACACACATCAGTCATAGCCTTAGGATAGATATATAAAAGGGACACTTTTGGGTCAGTTCACTTATTTTGGATTAATAGATCAACCACCACAAGAATAAAGAGAAAGAGGAAGAAGACACAGGAGGGAGGGTGGAAGGAGGAGGTTAGGAGCATGCGCTGATACAGCTCATTGCCGCACCCACCACACGACAAACCAATTCAGAATCCAGATTAGGACCCGAGTGCAACCATGCAACAGGTGACACCTCAGTACCACACTAGTTCAGATGGAGTGGAACAGTGTGAGTTTTTTTATGGTGGCTGGAGTGCCAATTCTGCCACCAACGCCCAAGTTTTTCCCTGCAGGTTGGAGGGCCTACATGCAGGGATGGATGCAGATTAACGTCATACCCAGGACGGCCTTGCTCAAGGGCCCATGGAAGACCCTAGGTTTAATGCATTTGGACTGTACTATAATAAAATATCTCAATTTCAATCTTTACTACACCACTGCTGGGGATTTGTTTTGTTTTAGATGTGCTCTGTCTTTTGACATGTCAGAGGACTGGGACTTTGTGAAGTGTGGTCTAGACTCACTTGGGGAGGCAAAATGGGGGAGGGAGGGGGGTGAAAGAGAGCAAATTACTACTTATTTATCCTTTCTACCCCAACAACCATAAGTGCCAACATGATAATAGGCTCCATAGCCAGAATACTTATAAACAATATGAAATTAAGGTTAAGCTATTATATGAAACAACATACTACTTTTACTTAAGTTTACAAAATGTCCTCAGAAGATCAGAAGCAGTGTGTCTCTGACCAAACAGTGAACTTTGTGAGCTAGAATGTCAAAGGTCTCAATCACGATCTAAAAAAGAAAAAAGTATTTTTCACCTAACAGGTCTAAATGCCAAGATAGTATTTTTACAGGAGACTTACTTAATAAGTAAAGACCAGTTTTGGTTTCAAAGAGATTGGATTGGCAAAATCTTTCATTCCCGCTATATAAAGAAAACTAGAAGTGTGTGAATCTTAATATACAAAACAATCTCATTTGTAGCATCAGACCTAGTATCTGATCCTGAAGGGCGATTTTCATGGTGATGAGTAATTTATTTTAATGTAAAGTAATATTGATAAATATCTTTGCACCTAATGTGGATGACAGAGATTTCATCCAAAATGTATTTGCATCTCATAAAATTATAATGGCAAGAGACTTTAATTGTCTTTTAAATCTAGACCAGCGGTTTTCAAACTTTTGTATTTCGCACCCCCCCTGTTCTGCCTGGAATAATTCTGCACCCCCTGCATAATATAAGATAGATGAGAATAAGCCATGATACAACTAACAAAGGTATGATACTCGTGCAGTGTCGCGGTATCCTATCATTTTTACTTCCATAAGATTTGCATGTGTTCGGCTAACTTCGATGAAATATTTGCAATTTATTTTTTTAAAGTGCTTTAATAACTGTTAAAATGCCTTGTGTGGTTTTTGGTAGTAATTCTAATCCCGAAAACAAAGAATAAATTATTTATTCTAATGTAATAGTTTTTTTATGTAAAGAAACGATTAAATATGTTTTCATTTTTTTAAATCTCGTAAACAAGGACACCGATGAAGTCAATCTGTGCGAGACGAACGTATTATACCGCTGTTAGTTGTATCATGAAAATAGCCCAATACGCAGTAAATTATTTAACTCAATTTGCCAATATTGGCTATGCTGGCAATGTGGTGCAGTCGCGCCGCATTATCACCTGATCGACTGTTACCCGAATGTTCGCGACAGATACCAATATGTCTCGAACTTTCTAGATTGAAAATACGTGACTATAAAAGCAGCAGCAGCGGAGCCACTCGGAATTAGTCATTAGATCTATGCCTTAGAAATGTTTTATTTTAATTTTAGTTATAATGCATTCATTGTGATTATGTGCTTGCAAATTTAAATTTGAAATAAAAATGTAAAAAATTTATTTTGATGTCTTGTTCATTTACTCGATGCCCCCTTGTACAGCTTCAGCGCCCCCCCCAGGGGGGCGTGCCCCACAGTTTGAGAACCGCTGATCTAGACAATAGTCTTCAACAACAGTGGTGATAATATCAAACACTGCAAAAATAATCACACAGTTTGTAATAGATCATAACTTATCAGATCAGTGGAGTTTCTTAAATCCAAACTCAAGAGCATATTCCTTTCTCACACTAGAACATTGCAGTTACTCAAGAATTGATTATTTTTTATTGATAATAATTTATTGGCCACTATCAAATGTTGCAAGTACAACGCTATTGTTATCTCAGATCATGTCCCTCTGATCATGGAGATAAAATCACTTTGTCCTACGCACTCATCTTGTAGCTGGCATCTTTCATTAGCTGATGAGTGCAAATTGATTATTGTTTAGAGACAAATGCATCCTCAGTGGTCTCTGGAGGACTACTATGGGAAACTCTGAGGGCTTTTTTAAAATAACAGATTATTTTATATCTTTCCCATAAAAATAAAGTGCAAACAAAGAAGGCATCAGAACTAATCGATGACATTACCAGAATAGATCAAAAATATGACAGGTCTCCAAATGAGGCACTCAATGTAGGAAGCACATTAAGACAGAGGAGCTCTTATCTGTTGCACCTTTACATGATAATCACCTTTTCCTACTCCTTTAAAGCTACACGGTATTTAATGTTTGGAAAATAGATTAAAACTAGCCAACCCGCGGCGTAGCATATGCTGCATAATTATGTATTGATGGGTGAACACTTCTTGAAAGACACAGTTGTCCAAATGGGGTTGGTTTTGAGGATACGATTGTAGGTGAATGAAAAGATGGAACTCTGGACAGGGCAACATACAATACAGCGTTTTACACGCTGCATACAGTGATTCACATCGAAGCATAGACACTGCTAAGACCATGGGATACCCCTCGCAAACTGTTTTACACGCTGCATACAGTGATTCACATCCGCGACAAACATGCTTCTTCTTATGGGGTGGGTTTGAGGATACGACTGTAAGGGAACTCTGGAGAGAGCAGCATACAATTGTCCGTGAGTGAGAACTGGAGGACCGCCGCTGTGCCCCCACCTCCCAGAGCGAGGGACGGGGCTGGACGGCAGGCGCACGCGGAGGGCGGAACGGGGTGTGAGGGGAAGGACGCCCAGTGAGAACGATGTATTGATCGGTGAACAATCATCTCTTGGTCATCATTCAGTACGCACTGCCTGCTCATGTGCCCACCCCCAACTCCTCACCTGAATTGCTTTCATTTATGTACAGTCCACATGCACTTGTGAGTCACGTTGACTATTCATTTTCCAAACACCGCCTCAGTCGGTTTTGCATCTGCTACAGTCCACATGCTCCTCTGAGCCACGTTGACTTTTCATTGTGACTTTTCCCGTGTTGAGTATAATTAAGCCACAGGCTCCACACCTGGTGGTGCCCTTCCGTCAATTCCTTTAAGTTTCAGCTTTGCAACCATACTCCCCCCGGAACCCAAAGACTTTGGTTGCCCAGCGGATCATGGGAATAACGCCGCTGGATCGCCAGTCGGCATCATGTATGGTCGAAATTACAATGGTATGTGATCGTCTTCGAACCTCTGACTTTCGTTCTTGATTAATGAAAACATTCTTGGCAAATGCTTTCACTCTCGCGCGAAGTGTTGGTGGGCGGGGCTCTGACGTGCGTGTGCCATGGTCGGCTGCTTAGTGAATTGTTGGTGGGCGGGGCTCTGTGAGTTGGCGTGCGTGGCTCCATCATGCGTATCACATGGTCTGTCTTGCGTGGTGCTTCTTGCGTGCCCTGGTTGACAAACAAACTGTTTTACATGCTGCATACAGTGATTCACATCCACGATAAACATGCTGGTGGGTCATGGGAATAACACAGCTGGATCGCCAGTCGGCATCGTGTATGGTCGGAATTACGATGGTATGTGATCGTCTTCGAACCTCCGACTTTCGTTCTTGATTAATGAAAACATTCTTGGCAAATGCTTTCGCCCTCGCGCGAATTGTTGGTGGATGGGGCTCTGTCGTGCGTGTGCCATTGAGACGAAAGCGACTTTCGCCGTGTTTGTTGCCTGGAGAGCGAGGGTGGATGCGGGCCGGGGAATAAGGAGTATTGTGTAGACAAACATTTTCCGTGTTCCTGCAGGACCATCTAAGAAGAAGCATGTTTGTTGTGGATGTGAATCACTGTATGTAGCGTGTAAAACAGTTTGCGATGGTGGACGCGGTCGTGCGTCGTAACCGAAAGGTCAACATGGCGCAGTGGTGCATGTGGACTGTAGCAGAGACGAATACGAATGACACTATGTTTTGTGAGTTGTCGCGTCCGAGTTGGTGGGCGTGGCTCTGTGAGTTGTCATCCTATCCTATTTGGTGGGCGTGCCTCGCCTCTGCCTTGCGTGCTCCATGGGTGTCTTGCTTGCACTGGCGGCTGCTTAGTGAATTATATATATAGATACTTAGAGATTTGTATATAGATAATGTTTTTGCATCTTATGAACAATTATGCTTCAAATTTAACTTCTCATCAACACAATTTTTCAACTACTTTCAAATCATGAACTATACTAAAAGGAGCCTGCCCAATGTTTCTTACCTCCCACCCATTTATATTCCAGAGGCAATATTGATCAGTCTTGAAGACTCAGAAAGCATCTCAACAATATATAAAAACATTTTATAGTCTCTTTCTTTGAAAGATCCTGGGGTATGTTTGGGAAAAGATCTTTCACTTAACATCTCTGAAAAGGAATTGAAGGCAGCTGTGCATAGATACACTCTAGCTCTGTATGCACAAAGCATTCAATCATTTCATTTTCGAACACATGTATCTCATTTAAAATTACTCAAAATGTATCCAGGGCAAGATTCAATAAGTGAAAGTTGCAATTTACCTCCAGCCTCACTAAGCCACATGTTTTGGGAGCGTACCAAATTAACATTATTTAGGACAAAAATCTTTGAATGCCTATCAGACAGCCTTGGTGTCACAATCACTCCTAACCCATTAACAGCTGTGTTTGGTGTACTCCCCTATGGACTCAAAGTGGAGGATAACAAATTAATTGTAATTGCTTATACTGTACCACACTACTAGCATGTAGACTTATCTTGCTCAGTTGGAAGAATCCCAGCCTACCTGCTATAAGTCAATGGGTACCTGATGTTGTATACTATTTGAAACTGGATAAAATTAAATTGTCACTCTATTCAAAGCTTTTTTCAAATATGGAAAGATCTAAATAATCAGGTCTTGCCATAAGCATTTATTGCGGGGTAAAAGGACAATCTCCTTTCTTTGTTGTTGTTATTAAAGATTTGTTCATGTTGTAGTCACTCCTGTGTTTCTCTTGGGTGGAGTTTGAATTATGGTTTGTTAACTTTGATATGATTGTATGAAATGTTGTTTTCTTCAGATAAAATCAATACAATTAAAAAAAAGTGAAACAAAAGGAATTTTCCAAATTGCTGCCAATCATAGCTTGCAAGCTACCGCCCTAAAGGTCAAAATTTAACTGCTATGCTACAGTATATCCAATAGGATTATTTACAAATTACAACATATATAATTTTATAAATTACAAACAGCAGCAATATGCTAACCATACTTTTTTTACCAAAAAGGTCCCAAAGATTTAGGCCTAAGTTTAATATAAAGAACCTAGGCAAAAGACCAACATTAATAAAAGGTCAGAAATATTAAATTAAAGGTAAAAATGTATGTGCAAAAACTAGACAAAAAAACTTTAAATGAGAGTTGTTTTGGTTTCATTTAGGCAAAAAATCTGCCAGTGGGGTAAGTAAATTTACATGACAAGATTTCTTAAAGTAAGGTGAATAATCGTAAATACACTTTTGTTGATAAGTCAATAATAGTTACAGTAAGGAAAACAAGATTTAATGCCATGATGTAAATATTTTTCACTTGCTTAGATTTCATTTTTTGCAGTGTGCAGGGAATACAAGAAAGGGAAACTGTATTAAATGAATTTATTTAAGGAAATGCAATATAATTATGATTCAGAATTTACAAAATCCCAGAAAATAAGGCCCAAATTAACAACAAAGGTCCAAATTACTAAAAGGACCCCAAACATTTAGGCTTAAGTTTAATAAAAATAACCTTGACAGAAGGCCAACATCAATAAAAGGTCCAAAGTAATAAAATCCAAAATTACTAACAAAAACAAAATTAACAAAGGGAAAACATATACAAAAGGTCAAACTCTCTCAAAAGCAAGAGCAAAGTAAACCCAAAAGTAATTGCAAAGAAAAAAATCCACAAAAACAAACTGACTTGAATAAGCTAGAGCAAAAGAAAGAACCACTGACACAGAGAAAAAGTCTGTTAGCCTGGGGCCTGTGTGGCCTTTAAGTATGGGCTGTAATGGCAGCCCTGTTAGTCACACAGCTACAGCATATGGAAGACCCGGCCCTCTAGGTTCAACACCAAGAAGAAAACAAAAACTAACATAAAAATAACACTAAATTAACATCATTATTAGATCACAAAATCTTTAAAAACAATTAATAAAGAAGAGAAATTCAATTGAAATCAATTGAAAAAGAAAATCATTAACAGCAAAGTTTAAACAATTTACAAAACCACAAGAAAGAGATGTGAGGTGAGGAGTGATTTCAGTACTGGAGTGATGAGTAAGTGGATGACGCCCTCCATTCAATAGGCAGGGGTCAAGAGCTGTTTAAGCAGGCCCAGATAGAATTTATGTCTATTATTTTAACTCTGTTTATTTTAACCTTTGTGTTCTCCCTGTGTCAGTTCCAACCTTGTATTTTTTAATGACACTTCAATATGCATTTTTCCATTTGCCTCCTAGGCATTATTATTGTAGCTGCTATGAAACTGTTACCATCACCATGTACATAGAGTGACAGGTAAATATAGACTTTAATCAATAATCCTGAACAAGTATCCCTGACACATAGAAAGTAGGTGTTGAAAGAAACACATTTTGCAGTCACATAGAAGTACTGTGCAGAAACTTGTCTGTGCCAAGGAAATGGAATGTCCAAACCTTCACAAAAAGGTGGAGAGAAATTGGGTTGGTCGTGGACAAACAAGTTTGACAGCAACTGGTTTGGCAAAGCTTGTTGCCACAATTCAGTGACACACAGTAAATAATTTCAAGACAACTCATATGCAAGTGAGTGCATTGATGAATTAATGTTAGTGTTAATGAATTTTGTATAATTTATACTTGCCATATTTTGAGGCAAATTACATCTTATCGTAAAAATGAGTGTTACATAAAAGCAACAAAAAAAATTATGGCTTTCCAAAATACAGTGTCTTGTTTAATTTAACAATATGAATGTTTTGCTCCATTGGAATATTTTATTGTTGGTTATACAAGTCAAATACAGCTACCTTAATAACATTCTGCACAGGTATGGCCTACTGCTAAGTCCATCCCACTTAAAAAAGTATTATACATTTGAATTCCTTTACTATAACACTTAAACAAGCATTGCTTTTGAAGAAACAAAAGTTTAAAATACATTTATCTACATTACTAAATGAAGGTTGTATATATGCACAGATGCCAGATGCCAGAAGCAAGCCGTGCCGAAAGCCCACACGCACAGCGCCTCAGCGTCCCAGAGTCAAATGGATGCCAGAAGAGAAAGCCGAGTCTTTCTAAGTACTGACAGGGTTGATTCTGAAGATGAAAGTATGCATCTATCTATCTATCTATCTATCTATCTATCTATCTATCTATCTTAATTTCCCATTAGAATATTTAAATACTATTAACCTGGCCGGATTACCACAACACAATCTTAACCTTAAAGTAGGGACAATAGTCATGCTATTAAGAAACCTTAATACTAAACAAGATTTATGCAACGGTACACGGTTAGTCGTGAACAGCATGAGACAAAATGTTATTGGGGCACAAGTGCTTATGGGATCCCATACTGGCAATACTGTTTTAATTCCCAGAATTGACCTTATAGGTTCTGACCTGGAATTACCTTTTAAACTTAAACAAAGCCAATTTCCCATTAAGGCTGCATTTGCCATGACAATCAACAAATCCCAAGGACAAACAATGGACAAAGTAGGGATTTACCTGTCTGAGCCTGTATTTGGACATGGACAACTTTATGTTGCATTTTCAAGAGTCCGGCGTTTGTATGACGTTAAAGTCAAGGTTTTAACTACTCCATACCAGGGACAGCTGATTTGAGGACAGGAAACCATCTTTATCAAAAATATTGTTTATAAGGAAATTTTTGATTAACTATTTTGAATTTACCATTTTATGAATTTTTTGTTTCCAATTTACTTCATTTAAACCTTTGCACTCTGATATTTGTTTTTACTTATGAGTGCAGCAACTCAAAGACATTTTGGACTTAAATGATATAACAATTAAATTTCAATTTTAGTTTTAATAAATTGGTTAAAGTTAGTACAAATATATTTATTTAATTAAATGAAAACTTTCCCAGGACGCTCCCACCCTCCATGATTTTTCATCCCTCCAAAGATCGGAGGGAACAGAAAGTGATTGCCATTCTTGGATTTGCGATTCTTTAGAGAATCAGGGGTTTACTGGTTATTATCTATTTTAGGTCTTTTTCATTGCAAAAATCATCTGTTTTAAATGTCTTTTACATTGATTTTTTTCAACAATTTGGAAACTGACCATTATAATTGTCTAAATGAATAAAATGGGGAAAATAATTATTTTGTTAAAATGAATCCAGAGGAGCCAGGTCAGAAAAGCCTTTTTATTTGTTCTCTTTACATGTATGAAATTATATACAGTGCATAATAAACTGCTCAAAAAAATTAAAGGAACACTCAATGGGAAAAATCATGCTGGATATCTACAGTATACTGATATGGACTGGGTAATGTGTTAGGAATGAAAGGATGCCACATCATTTGAGGGAAATGAAAATTATCAACTTACAGAGGGCTGAATTCAAAGACACCCCAAAATCAAAGTGAAAAAATGAGACGGCAAGCCAGTCCAATGTCATTGCAGCAACTGAAAATTGTACTCATTGTAGTTTGTTTGTATGGCTGACAACGTTGGGGGGGGGGGGGAATGCTCCTAATGAGACGACGGATGGGGGGCATTGCTCCTAATGAGATGACGGATGGTGTCCTGGGGGATCTCCTCCCAGATCTGGACCAGGGCATCACAGAGCTCCTGAACAGTCTGAGGTGTAACCTGGCGCCGTCGGATAGACTGAAACATAATGTCCCAGAGGTGTTCTATTGGATTTAGGTCAGGCGAGTGTGGGGGCCAGTCAAGTCTCAAGTCAAGTTGGGGAGCATGCACTGGTACAGTGCATTGCCACACCCACTAAGGGATCCCAGTTGGTAACCCCCCAGGCAGACACGCAATCCAGTCCCACCCTCCAGAAATGACTCTCTATCTGCCGCAGCCAGATGTTACGTGGGCGACCCCTTGGCCTGGTCCAGCCACTCGGGTCCCCAACAATGAAGATCTTATGAGCTGGATCACCCTCAGGGAAATGCGCCACATGGCCGTAGTGCCATAACTGACGCTCCCTCACAATGCAGGTAATGTGCCTCATTCGGGACTCCATGAGCAACCGCTCATTCGACACAAGGTCAAACCAACGGTACCCAAGGATTTTCTGGAAAGTCACAGTACCAAAGGAGTCCAGTCTTCGTCTCAGGTCACTGGATAGCGTCCATGTCTCGCAGCCATATAGCAAGACAGGAAGCACCAGGACTCTAAAGACTTGGATCTTCATCCTTTTGCATAGATATCGGGAGTGCCACACACCCCTTTCCAGCGACCTCATGACCCCCCATGCTCTCCCAATCTGTCTACTGACTTCATAGGAAGACTCACCAGAGACATAAATGTCACTGCCAAGGTAAGTAAACCTCTCGACAAGGTCGACATTCTATCTGCAGACAGACACACTGCTGATGGCTGTGCCCAAGAGGTCATTAAAGACCTGGATATTGGTTTTTATTCAGGACAATCTCAGGCCCAGACACTCAGACTCCTCTCTTAGTCTCTCGAGTGCCCCGATCAGAGCCTCCATTGACTCCAGGAAGATTACAGCATTGTCAGCAAAGTCAAGATCCGTGAATCTTTCTTCACCAGCAGATGCCCCACAGTCGCTGGACCCCACGACCTTGCCCAACACCCAGTACATACAAGCATTGAACAGAGTAGGAGCAACAACACACCCCTGACGAACCCCAGAATCAACTTGGAAAAACACAGAGGTTCTGCCTTCACTCTGCACAGCACTCACAGTACCAGTGTATAGGCCGACCATGATTTCCAGCAACCTCGAGGGGATCCCGCAAACCCTTAGGATGTCCCACAGGGCAGCTCGACCAACTGAGTTGAACGCTTTATGAAAATCAACAAAGGCTGCAAAGAAACTCTGCCAATATTCGTGTTTGCGCTCCATGAGAACCCTCAGTGCCAGGATGCGGTCGATGGTAGACTTCTTAGGCTTAAAACCACTGGTATCAATTCCTTCATCCTCCAGGAACTGCCTGCATACTCTCGCCACATGAGGCCAGGCATTGCCGTGCAAAAGCAGGAACCCAGGACCCACTGCACCAGCATAGGGTCTGGCAATGTGTCCAAGAATTTCATCCAGATACCTAATGGCAGTCAAGGTGCTGTTGTAGCCTGTAGAGGTCTGTGCATCCCTCCATGGATATGTCTCCCCAGGCCATCACTGACTCACCACCACACTGGTTGTGCTGAACGATGTTACAGGCAGTATAACGTTCTCCTCGGCTTCTCTGGACCCTTTCACATCTGTCACATGTGCTCAGGGTGAACCTGCTCTCATCTGTAAAAAGCACAGGGTGCCAGTGGTTGACCTGCCAATTCTGATATTCTGTGGTAAATGCCAATCGAGCTCCATGGTGCTGGGCAGTGAGCACAGGGCCCACTATAAAACATTGGGCCCTCAGGCCACCCTCATGAAGTCTGTTGCTGATTGTTTGGTCAGAGATATTCACACCAGTGGCCTGCTGGAGGTCATTTTGAACGGCTCTGGCAGTGCTTATCCAGTTTCTCCTTGCCCAAAGGAGCAGATACTGGTGCTGCTGATGGGTTAAGGACCTTCTACGGCCCTGTCCAGCTCTCCTAGAGTAACTGTCTGTCTCCTGGAATCTCTGTCATGCCCTTGAGACTGTGATGGAAGACACAGCAAACCTTCTGGCAATGGCACGTATTGATGTGCCATTCTGGAGAAGTTGGACTTTCTGCGCAACCTCTGTAGGGTCCCGGTATTGCCTCATGCTACCAGTAGTGACACTGACTGTAGCCAAATGCAAAACTAGTGAAAAAATTGTCAGAAAAGATGAGGAAGGAAAAATTCAGTGGCCTCCACCTGGTAAACCATTCCTGTTTTGGGGGTTGACTGATTGTTGCCCCTCTAGTGCGCCTGTTGTTAATTTCATTAACACCAAAGCAGCTGAAACTGATTAACAACCCCTTCTGCTACTTAACTGACCAGATCCCAGAAGTTTAATTGACTTGATGCTATACACTGATTAAAAAGTGTTTCTTTAAGTTTTTTCAGCAGTATATATACAGTATATTGTGAATCACCAGGGCATGTAAAGGCGCCCTAACCCCGACACAGACAGGAGACAGGCAGGACAAATTGTCACACAACACACCTTTATTTATAGGTGTGGAAGCACATTTCTTAGCTCCCCACAAGAGCACAATGTCCACAAGACAAAGCATAGTCTTTTCCTTCTCTCTTCTCTCCACCTCCACTCCTGTCTCAGCAAGCTTCGTCCACTTCCTCCCAACTCTGGCTTTTGAATGGAGTGAGGCGGCTCCTTTTATTCTACTCCTGGGAGTGCTCTAGGTGGCTCATCAGTATTACCTGGAATACCATGTGTGGTGATATTCTATTGTACGGCTCCCCCGGCGGCCCCCAAGGAACCCAGCGGGGCTGTGCCAAACTCCAAGTCACAGCTTGTCCTGTAGGAAGCCGTGGTGCCACAGCCACCCAGAAGGGCTGATCTCTAGAGTCCAAGGGGAGGTAGTGCCTTGGAGATGCTCTCTTCCCCAGTCCTTCCATCCAGCTGGTGTCCCAGCCTGGTAATAGCTGAGGCCACCTGTCACAATATATATATATATATATATATATATATATATATATATATATATATATATATATATATATATATATATATATATATATATATATATCTATGTGTGTATATATATATATATATATATATATATATATATATATATGTATATATACAGTATATATATACTGTGTATATATATATATATATATATATATATATACGTATATATATATATATATATATATAAATATATATATATATAATATATATATATATATATATATATATATATATATATATATATATATATATATATATATATATATATATATATATATATATTTGCAGTTGGAGATCCATGAAGGGAGAAAAAACGAATCACGTATCATAAAATAGTTTTATTCCTGAGCTTTCAACCCCTATCAGGGGTCTTCATCAGAGGATAATGCTTAGACTTACAAGAATCAAAGGCAATCTCCAATTGCAAATATGCAAACCGTATCACAGACCTTCTCTTCCATTCATATATATATATATATGTAGTATATATATATATTATTACACTGTATATATATATATATATATATATATATATATATATATATATATATATATATATATATATATATATATATATATATATATACTGTATAATACTAGTTTTATTATGAGATTAATTTTAATAGTAGTAAAGAGAGAACTTATTACTTTGGTCTGTCAGTACAATGAGTCAGTCTGAATAAGTTACAACATACTGTATATATTTATAACCAAATTTCATCCCTTTTGCAAACTTTGCTGACATAGAGAAATACAGAGGCATTAATGGAATACCAAGACCTAATTTAAAGTTAATATTATCAAAGCTCAGTATGTACATAATTTATGTTTTGACAATGTAAGGAATGTTATGGTTTGCTTTAAGGAACATGGAGTGTAAACTACGCCGCTATGGAGCCAGTGACCTTTGGGACAGTACCTGATATTTCCTTGTTGTCAGGTAATGTACAGGTTAATTTTTTCCTGATATCTTACCATTGAAATACTTTCTTATAACAGGGAGCTACACTATAGTGTTTCTGAGAATTCTTTTTGAGTAATAGCCAAAAGGTACTAACATTATTATTTTATGTTTAATCATTGAAAGATGCAAAAGTAAAAGATCATTTTGAATTGTGAGTTAAAGTTTTATTTAGATATTAAACATTAAAAATATATTGTAGGAGAAAATTGCTATTGCCAATCTTAATGGTAATTAAAAAAATTTTTCTTGTGAAAACATTGTGACTTCTTTATAACACAAAGGGTCATCTATGTGGTTTATTAAGTAATCCAACAGACTGTCCTGACCTTTTGTTGCTTCTTTTTAAATTGCCTCCATTTTTGATTTTATGTTGTTATCATTGATAAATAGGTTTGATTTAAGGAAACATTAAGGTACTCTAGGCTTAGCAGTTTATTTCTAATTATAACCTTAGAGTTGAAATAATAGGAAGTTTGAAAAATAAATTATTATGTAAATAATGCTTTAGAATTGTGAGGTTGTAGGATAAAGATTTGAATCCTTTGACTTTTTTTTGAATTTCTACTTGAATGACTCCATAAATATGATCTTATCATAATTTAAGTCATCATAATAAAGGGAGTCTGATTAAACAAACACCACAGACAATATTGTCATATCTTTATTGAACATTCTCTATTTAAATATTCAGTGTTAAGGATGGGAAAGTTTTGTCAGTCCACAAAGATAGTAGCTGCTGGTAGCCACTTTATCTTGCACATACACTGATCATGTTTTAATGAGTTGGTGTTTTTAATAATAATGATGGTTCTTTACTATACTCTTATTTCAGAGTTTCAGAGCTATACAGCTTTTATATAAAGGTTGTTACTTTAAACCTTACTAAGATGAATGTCCTGAGTAAAATCATTATTATTTTTAAAATTTTCATTTTATTTTTAATTTTTTTTTTATTCAGAGGATTTATTTACGTTAAACCAAAATTCTGACTGGAGTCCCCCTACTGAAGAGTGGGGTCATTTCATAGGAGAAGTCCTCACGTTGGGAAGTAAAACTGGAGAGAAACAGGCAAGTTTTTTTTTCACAAACTTTTAGGGAAGGCTAACATACACTGAATTAGAATGTATATTTAAAAAGTGAATATCAAGTTGGGTTGTAATAAAAGGCACTTTGTGCTGGATTAAGTAAATGACATGTAAAAATTTTTTTCTATGGAATAATAAATATCATGATTTAATTTATCTATATATTGCCTTATTATTTTTCTAATTTGAATTTGCATGGTCATTCTGATTACATATCTTGCAGTTTTAGAATAATTGTAATGAATGGAGGGTGACATGGTGTTACAGAGATAAACAATGCTGCCTCAATTTCCATTCACCTGAATTTGAATCCTGCCACAGCAGCTGTCTGTGAGAAGATTTTACATTCAATCCGATTTTTGGGTACTTCAGCTTCCCTTCAAAGCAACTCTACCTATTATTCGCAATGTCCACATAGGCTTTCTCTGAATACTTGAGCCACTTTCTACTATGACTAATCTGGACTCATGAGTTACTGTGAGGATATGTATGAGTGTGTGTTACAGTGGACTGGTGTCTCATTTAGGGTTGATTTTTTTTTCTTTTGCACAAATGCTGCTGCCCAGACTACTCTGCAGCTCCTAAAAGTCAGTGTCACACTATACAACCTTTCCAGCAATTTCCTGTTATTCCAATCATGTATTTAATATTAAAGGTTTGTATGAATTGCGGTGTTGGAATTCCAGTTGTATATTTTACATCACTGGCAACTCAGTCATAGTGGTCTGTGACTCAGCCTGGCAAATCCAAACAGGTTTGATTTTGTCTTAAGTCATGGGGAGGTGCTCTTGTGGGTATGAGAACTGACAGCCAATTAGCACTCTGCTGAAAGTACAGTATAATGTATACAGTGCAGCCAGAAGAAAAGGAGGAGCTTCAGATTACACAAGCAGAAGAGTGTTTGTTGTAACACAATAGAATGGAATTTGGCAGAAACTGCAACTGAACTCGCTATACAGCCACTGGTGCTTTACGCAACATTTTGATTAGCTGTCAAAATGCGACAGGATTGACATATTTTTGAAATTTGAAACTGTGCTGAGAATTTGTCATGATGTCATGTAATCCATCATTTCCTGCGACTCCTCGTTGTGTAATCTGACATCATCAAGACCCAACAATAGAGTGTTTATGTTTGACATGCTCTTTGACTCAAGAGTCGTGTAGTATGCCGCCAGCCTTAGTAGAAAAGTAGGTTAACAAAACTGAGAACTAGATATTACTACTGACAGTTTAGTTTGCTTCAGCATAGATCATTTTAATTGAATGAATTATTATATTGTATTGCACTCTTCATTAAATTAGATTCAGATACATATTGCACATTGTGTATCTTCCTTATTTCAAACTTATTAATCTAATATCACATATAATTTTTGCCTTCTTTAGTTAGAACATACTTTTCAAAATTCAGCAACAGGTCTTATGATATGAACTGCCACATATTAAGCAAAACTGTTAGTAAAGTAAATGGATGTTATCTACTCTATATATATATAAAATCCAAAGCTAAAAGTGCAACGATTTTGTGCAAGGATTTTATGTGACTTTTTATGTCACTTATTCTGTTTTTTAAATTATAAACTAAAATATCAAGAATTCACATCCCATAGACAAGACTTTGTGCCAACAGATTTAACCACACCCAGGGCTGGAAATAAAAGACAAATTGTAGATGACAAAGACAGCTGTTGTACAGGCTTTTAAATGTTCGAAACGACGCGCAAGATGCAGATCACACGACACGGCAGCAGCAGCAAGCCAGCAGCTGATCGAGCAAAGTGGAGGTAAAAAAAAAACTGTATTTGTTTCCCATTGTATCACCATTTAAGAGGGGGTTTTGGAGGAGTGACTGTGTCTCCTTGGGGTGCGTTCAGCCCCCCTCTTCACAACGCGAGCAGCAGAGACACAAAGTGGCTGGCGTGTAGCGCAGGCAAGGGGGGTTGGTGAGCGAAGCGAGCAGGGGTAACCCCCTAGTATACTATATATGGATGAAAACCTAGTTATATTAACATAACACAAAAAAATACGAGTATAAACTTTTCATCCTTATTTTATCTCAAATAAAGCATTTCCTTGTTGTATAAGTTAGTGATATCATAGTGCAGTCATAAGCCTTTCTTCAGTGCTGATTTATTCTGTTATACATTTTGTGTGGAGCTTTTATACCTTTCACATTGATTACACCATGGACTCCTTTCTTCAAAACATGCAATGTTGAAGACAGATGTCTTATAAATCATCCCAATAGAACAAATAAGTTTGTGATTTTGCTTGTACATGTGCTACTTAATCATGGGTATTTTAGGTTAAAACTTTGTTCCTGCTGCTGCAGGAAAATGTTCAGGATCCCCTACAAAAATGTGTTAGCATTTTTAATAAGGTTGTGCATTCTGCAATGCTGGAGTCCTCTGTTTGGTGTGCAGTATTCTCTGTGTGCAGGGGCACAAGAGAGTTACTCCTAGACATATACTTATGTTAACACTACTTTTCACTCATCAGATATAATCAAAGTTGTGGAGACAATCAGTAATACTTTTTGAAAGTGAAGTATAATCATAAAATCCTTCCATTATTTATAACACAACACATTTTGCCAGGACATCTTGAATTTTGATGTCCCATCCAGGATGATACACAGCATGCTGTAATCTCTATTCTGACCATGATTAACTCAAATTAAAGATAACAGTCAATCCAGTATATATAGAAACATGAGATACAGGATTAAGGAGGAAATACTGGATGCAATAAATACAAGGATTAGATCTGTAATAATTAATGCACCTCTGTTTTGGACGGCACAATGGTGGTGTAATCAGTGCTTCTCCCTCACAGCCCATGCAGCCTACTTATGTTTCATCTGAGTAGTTTGATTTCTTCTCACATACCAAAGACGTGCATGTTACCATAGCCGGATTAGTAGCTTTGTACTGGCCTTCTTTAAGCATATCTGTGTGCTCAAGTGTGACCTTGGTTGAACTAGAATGCCATTCCGGGTAGGCCTCTGCCTTGCATGTGAGGCTTCTAGGAATAGGCTCTAGTCTCACTGCAAGCATTCAATGAAGAAAGAATGCTTAGATGATGGATACATATATATTTTAGAAGATAAATGACAGGATTATAATGAATGTTTTATAACACATTATTAAACAGGATCGGTCATCTGAAAGAAAACACACTGTAAAGAGTTTGGAAGGATGTTCTTCAATTAAATCATCTAGGTTGATTGTAAAAAGTTCTACCCAAGGTAAGAATGCAGTTTAATTTTAGATAAATGAGAATTTTGCATGCTATGTGATTTATTTTTCACAAACACTTGATCTAGGGGTGGCACCGTGATACAGTGGTATCTGTGTGGTAATAATAATAAAAATGAAAATGCTGCCTATGGAATAAAATGAACAAATCTTAATTTAGCGCATTCATCTGACATGAAATGCTATATGATGAGAGTGATATTGTGGTTATAATGGCTTTGAGTTTTGGCATCCTGGTATGCAGGACTATTTGCATGTGTTTTCCTGATTGTTTATGCTTTTATCATCACTCTGGTAACACCATGTTATAATCTGTTTTTGGATGCTCACCAACTTTTTGAAACAATTTTGAAACAATACTCGCTACCATACTGTTTATGGTTGCTCTCCTCATTGCCAGTCACATAACATGTGTTTCATCTTATAAAATGGCAACACGCAACTGCAAAACATCCTAGCTCTAGCCTAGCCTAGTAAAAACTTTTTACATTTTTTTCTAGTGATACAAGGGTATGACATTAGATTAGGGATTACATTTTTTGATTGTAAATTTGGGATCACCATTTTGATTTTGATGTTTGGTTTCTGACATTTGTTGTTCAGAATGCTGAATGTTCTTTTCACTTTGCCTGTTCTCCTGCTTCACTCCTGATGATTTTTTTCTTTATTTTAATTATCTAGAAAGTCTGTGACAGTGGTGTAGTTGATAGTGGTGTTGCTTTAGAGTTCGTGTTCAAATCCTGCTCCCAGTCCATTGTCTGTGAATAATTTACAGGTTCTCTTCATGTCTGCATGTATTTTCATACGTCAGCTTTCATTTCTCACCTCTAAAAGTATACATTAAGATAATGAACAACTCTAAATTAACTCTAATATGAGTGACTCTATAATCAGTGCTGCTTGAAAAGACACTAGCCCCCAGTGACCATGAAATACATAAAGGAGGTTTGATAATGTATATTCACCTTAACAAATGGATAAGTGTCTTCTGTGTGTCTGTCTGATTGCTGTGTCTTTGTCATTCCAACAGGTGGCCCATCACAAACATTAACACTGCTTTTATGAAACCTTTACCACATGCCATATAATAGTGATATATGCATTGCATGGTGCACTGCAGATGTTAATGCTGAGGTCCACATTGATTATTTAGATTTCAACCCATCTTAGAAGAGTTGCACAGTTAATATGTATATAAATAGTGAATGAACTCACCATACCTGAAAAACCCTCATACTGGAAAACATGCACCACCAGTACTGTCAGGCAGCGTGCTAATTAGCTGTCAAAATATGACAAGCTTGACATACTTTGGATATTTGAAACTGTGCTGAGAAGTTGTGATGGAGTTGTGTAATCCATCATTTCTTGTGACTCTGTTGTATAATCTGACATCCTCAAGACCAGGCAATACTGTGTTTATGTTTGACATAATCTTTTACTCAAAGTCACATAGTGTGCTACCAGCCTTAGTGGGAAAGGTGGGTTAACAAAATTGAGGAATGGATATTACATTTGACAGTTTAGTTTGGTTCAGCACAGATCAGTTCAAGTGAATTATTATATTGTATAGCTCTTTTCACAAAAATTACATTTAGACACATACTACACATTGTGTATCCTCTTCTTTTCATGTTCACTAATTTAATGATAATTAATAATTATTGTTAGTTTTATTTAGAACATAAAAATGAAATATGTTCAAAAAATTAAATCCACTAACAGGTCTTATGATATTGGCTGCCTCATATTATACAAACACCTAAGTACAGAGAGTGGATATTATATACTGTAAAAGGATGAAAACTGAATCCCTTATCAAATGGCATATAACAGAGACACATGCATTGCATGGTGCATTGCAGACTTTCATGCTGAGGTCTGTGTTGATTACTTAGATTTCAGCCCATCTTAGATGTATTAGACAGTTAGTACGTATAATAATATGGTAAGACAAAAATGTTTTTGGAAATGTACTGGTGTATTATATTGAGTAATTAAATGTGTTGATTTTCCAAAAATATCTGTATATGGCACATTTTCGTATTTGTAGTTTTTAGTAAGGTTTTGAAGTACCAATAATTCAAACTAAAGGTGCTCTAATTTAACAGAAGAAAGTGCCTCCAGAATGACACTGCCACTATACAGTAAATAAGCTGTGGGGTTTGTGATTACCTAACAGCTATCCTTAAAACCTGAAGCACCACTATGTCATATTAACTTATTGCCAGTTAAATAACTCAGTGATCTGAATAAAAGAAAATGAAGTGAGCATGAGTAATATTATGATTAATGTAGCTAAAAGAAACCACTTTTTGCAAATGACTATAATAAATGTAGTTTTAATTATTTTTGTTTGGAATAAAATTAATGCAGATGGCATGGCTAAAATAAAGTGGATTTAGAAAGTATTCAGACCTCACCATGTTTTCACATTTTGCTAAGCTACAGCCTTGTGCTAAAATCATTTACATTTATATTTTCCCACACTGAGCTACACTTCATACCCAAGAATTAAAAAGTGAAAACAGGATTTTTGAATTTTTTTGCAAATTTATTAAAAATAAAAAAATGTATTCAGAACCTTTACTCAGTACTTCGTTGAAGCACCTTTACCAGTGATTACAAGATGTGAAATGTGAAAAAAGTGAAGGGGTCTGAATTCTTTCTGAATCTACTTCTTCTCTTAGGGGTTGCCACAGTAAATCATCTTCTTCCATATCTTTCTGTCCTCTGTACCTTGCTCTGTTATACCCATCATCTGCATGTCCTCTCTCACCACATCCATAAACCTTCGCTTAGGCCTTCCTCTTTTCCCCTTGCCTGGCAGCTCTATCCTTAGCATCCTTCTCCCAATTTACTCAGCATCTCTTCTCTGCACATGTCCAAACCAATGCAATTTCGCCTCTCTGACTTTGTCTCCCAACCGTCCAACTTGAGCTGACCCTCTATTGTACTCATTTCTAATCCTATCCATCCTCGTCACACCCAGTGCAAATCTTAGCATCTTTAACTCTGCTACCTCCAGCTCTGTCTCTTGCTTTCTGGTCAGTGCCACCGTCTCCAAACCATATAACATAGCTGGTCTCACTATCGCCCTGTAGACCTTCCCTTTCACTCTTACTGATAACCATCTGTCACAAATTACTCCTGACACTCTTCTCCACCCATTCCACCCTGCCTGCACTCACTTTTTCACCTCTCTTCCACAATCCCCATTACTCTGTCCTGTTGATCCCAAGTATTTAAACTCATCCAACTTCGCCAACTCTACTCCTTACATCCTCACCATTCCACTGACCTCCCTCTCATTTACACACATGTATTCTGTCTTGTTCCTACTGACCTTCATTCTTCTCCTCTCTAGAGCATATCTCCACCTCTCCAGGGTCTCCCCAACCTGCTCCCTACTTTCACTACAGATCACAATGTCATCAGCAAACACCATAGTCCACAGGGACTCTTGTCTAATCTTGTCTGTCAACCTGTTCATCACCATTGCAAATAAGAAAGGGCTCAAAGACGATCCCTGATGTAATCCCACCTCCACCCTGAATGCATTCATCATCCCTACCAAGGACCTCACAACTGTCACACATCCCTTGTACATATCCTGTACAACTCTTACATATTTCTCTGCCACTCCCGACTTCCTCATACAATACCACAGCTCCTCTCGAGGCACCCTGTCATATGCTTTCTCCAGGTCCACAAAGATGCAATGCAACTCCTTCTGACCTTCTCTATACTTCTCCATCAACACACTCACAGCAAACATCGCATCTGTGGTGCTCTTTCTTGGCATGAAACCATACTGCTGCTCACTAATCATCACCTCACTTCTTAACCTAGCTTCCACTACTCTTCCCATAACTTCATGCTGTGGCTCATCAATTTTATCCCCCTGTAGTTACTACAGTCCTGCACATCCCACTTATTCTTAAATATTGGCACCAGTACACTTCTTTTCCACTCCTCAGGCATCCTCTCACTTCTCTCAGGCATCCTCTCACTTTCCAAGATTCCATTAAACAATCTGGTTAAAAACTCCACTGCCATCTCTCCTAAACACCTCCATGCTTCCATGGGTATGTCATCTGGACCAATAGCCTTTTCATTTTTCATCCTCTTCATAGCTGTCCTTACTTCCTCCTTGCTAATCCGTTGAACTTCCTGATTCACTATCTCCACATCACCTAACCTCTAATCTCTCTCTCGTTCTCTTCATTCATCAGGCTCTCAAAGTACTCTTTCCATCTGCTCAACACACTCTCTTCGCTTGTGAGTACATTTCCATCTATATCCTTTATCACCCTAACCTGCTGCACATCTTTCCCAGCTCGGTCCCTCTGTATCCACTTCATGACTAAAATCCACTGCATGATCAAAAATACAATATGTTTTAGTCTAAGGATTACTGATAAATTACAGCGGTGCACAACCAGATTAGCACAGAGCAAAGTTAATTACTGAAGATAGGCTCCAGGGAAAAGACACTGGTAGCAGAAGAGACCCTCTGAGATTCACTTCTGCTCTGTCCCATCCTGGTGGTTCCCTTGCCTCAGCAGCCTTTTACTAACCGGTCAGTAGAGTTGTAACAAGTCCTACACTCTTCTGTCTTCTCAGTTCTGTAGGACTTTTCTTTTTTTAGGTTATTCAGGAAATGTATGATCTGTCTAACCACAATCTATTTTAAAAACGTAATCTCAGTTTTTTCAAGTAATTGCCTGAGTTGCCTCGAAAGCTTGCATATTGTAATCTTTTTAGTTAGCAAATAAAAGGTGTCATTTTGCTTGACTTCTCACTACATTCATAATGGCTAACATGGTACAACACCTTAGTACTACTCAAAATAATTTTAGAAATTTATCCATAGGTTGTTTCAGCCATCTTCAGGTTTGAGCTGTATTTAAATTACCTTGCTTTTGTCTCCACAGATTCAAATACAAAGAAGAGAAAAAAAAAGAAAATGAGAAAAGCCTCCTGACCTTCTTCTACACACAATTAAAATCAGATAATGCAGTTGCAACATTAGCTGCAGTGGCTCAGATTTAGAAAGAAACGTACTGAATTTTGCTCTGTTCCAGATGCAGAATGCTGTTATCCCTGTAATGGAATGAATGAGTGAACCAGGGAAAATGCAATAGTTGGTGCAATGGTAACACATCACCTATTACCTTCAGAAATCCAGTTGGATTTTGTTTACTTTTAAAGCTGTTTGAAAGAGGCGAAACGTTTCACTTTGTTGTGTTCAGTACTGTTTGCCAGAGGTGATGTGTTGTGTACTGTGTGTGGTAATGAAGCCAAGTGAATGCTAAATTGACTTAAACGTGTTGCTGGTGGATACTAGATATGCCTAGTGCCATAGTGAAAACAAAATGTTGAAATTAGTTTTTTCAGAATGTCACATTGATTATGACTGCTTCTGGTTTTAAACTGAAAAGAACTGTTTTGATCATTTTCCAAGATGGTTAAATTACAAATAATAGTTGTCAATATTTTCTTATCTCTTTTACACTGTTGCACTTAATTCTTAATGTAATATTTTTTGTATTTATAAACTGTATTTATAGCAGTTTAACATTGAAGGGTTAAGGTATATCATATTACAAAGAACATTTTCTTCTCCAGAGGAGAGGTGGTCCATTGAAATTAGTCAATTCTGATCCTCCCAGACTTCTTTTTACTACAGTCTAAATAAACAACTACTTTGATGCATAAAATTACATTGGAACAGTGGATGATTCACATGTACGAGAAATGTGTGCTTGTCAGTATTGTGTAGTTTGAAATCATGTCTTTTAAGTGTCAACGTTCCAAATTGCAATAAAGTCAGTAATCTCATTTGCATTACTCAGAAAATAATTATTTAATAGTAGTTGGAATACAGTAATTATACATTTTAACACCCTTTATTAAGGTTACATTTAAACATATGAAAGCTGCTCACACTCATTGTCTATATACCGTGCTTTCTTGACTTTTCTTCCGGGTACTCCAGTTTTTAACCCAGGTCAGATTAATTGTGAAGTCTAGATTAATTCTAAATAAAATCTGTGGAGTGGTTATAAAGTGAATTTTAAAGAATTCACCCTAAGTGAATGTAGTTATACAGTATACCTCCACAAGATTACTTCATGATCCCAGTTATTTGGAGAGCTTAACTGGCTCCTTTTCTCTACACTTCACTATCAAAATAGGCATTATCTTCTGTATCAGCAAAACCACTAGCTGGTGCTGCACTTGCCACTAATGGGACATGTCCAAGTTAGCTCTATTAATTGTGCGTGCCATGGTTCAACCCTGTTATGATTCTAAATGTAGTAATGGCAAATGAATACTTTCATCAACTAAATTTAAAGTAGGGAGTATAAACAAGACTGGCTCCCTTTCTATAAGAATGTAGGGCTCACCCATTTACCTACCAATGTATAGTCTTCTGGGTTCTCCTCCTGTTTGTCCCTTCCTTCCTACTCCATCGTTTGGCCTACCCTTTCTTTGCCAGTCAAGCACTTTCCTTCACCTCTCCTCCCAGGTTTACACTCATCTACTGAAAGACCGGATGGAGCTTTTAAACCCATTTTATCAAATTGATCCAGAAACTTCCATGGTGACAGCTAGCTTCTGGAAATCCTGGGACTGTTCTCCTAGACTGGGACCCCTTTACATTGGCTATGACATTTTTTTCAAGTGATGGGTATCACTTTGAAGCCTCATATTCCCCTTTCTGTATTTTGAGACATTTTTTCTATTCATTGTGTAGCACTTTCATCCTTGTTTTATTGTGTTGAATATACCATTTAAATCAACTATTATATGGATACATTAGCAATTAGAGTAGAACTCCATTCTTGCAGAATGTGTAGTAACATTTGTCAGTATAATAAAAACATGAGGGAGCACAAATGTGGAATGTTGTCAGGGCTGAATGAAAATGAAGGAAATCCTGTACTGCATTATTTGTCTTGCCATTTTATTTGTTTTACAAATGTTCTTGATGTTAAAGACCCTTTATCTAAAATCACTCGTCCTTACGTTTTGTAGTTTGCTTATCTAGTTAAGTGTCATGGGAAGCCAGTGCCTATCCTAGCAGCCCTGGGCACAATATATTGGGCGGAGTGGTGGCTCTGAGGCTAAGGATCTGCGCTGGTATCCCGAATGTTGCTGGTTCGAATCCCCGTCACTGCCAAAAGAGATCCTACTCTGCTGGGTCCTTGAGCAAGACCCTTAATCTGTAATTGCTCCAGGGGTGCTGTACAATGGCTGACCCTGTGCTCTGACCCCAAGAGGTATGCGAAAACTAACAAATTCCTAATACAAGAAATTGTATAAGGCACAAAAAAAAAATATATATATAAGAACAAGACCGTGATGTATACACAGTTATACTCTGACTGGTGAACTTTCAGCTGACCTTAATTTTTTTAAAATGCAGTTTAAAAATACGCCTGCACTCTGAAATAAACAATAGAACACATATTAAAAGGCAACTTTTTTATGGACGGCTTTCAATTTTTCATTGGTGTTGTGTATTTATCCACCTTAATACAAGGATATGTGCCTGTGAGTCTGTCTGTATGTGTCTGGTTGCTATGTGTCTGTTATTGTAAAAGATGGAATATCACAAACATTATTAATAATAAATTGCATTGCATTTTTCATTTCAATAGAATGCACATCACAAACATTAACGCTGCTTTTACAAATCCCATACCAAATCGTTTATAACATAGACATATGCATTACATGGTGCAGTGCAAACATTAATGCTGAAGCTTATGTTGAGATTACTTGGATCTTAGATGGGGAGCACAGCTAGTAATGAAATGAAATACTATGTATAATTACAGCCAAACAATAAAAACAGTTAGATTGCACTGAAGGAGAAAGAGATACATTAAATAGTGTCTACAGTATACGAAATTAAACTGAACAATAACTATAATTGTATTGAATCCTAGTTAGAATTAAAAATCATATTTTGACCTTAGCCATGCCTGTATTTTTGCCCATTTTAGGCTTTAAACAAAACATCTTTTTTGACACAAACCCCAAATTATTCAATTCCTGTGAAGTTAATGCAACTGTTAGTTGGTCATCTTCAGGAACACAAACTTTACTCAGGGCTGGACAACAAAGTGCCCTATGTCTACTTTGTAATTAATAAGAAAGGTTACCAAACACTACTAATTTAGCATTATTTCTCTGGTCTGCACAGTAAAAACCACATTTACAACTCGCATATTATCAGTGTTCTATTTGAAACACATCCACTTTTTCCCTGTTTAGCTAAGCTCTTTGGTTTCTATTTTTATTTGCACATTTGTTGTCTCATTAGTTTCCAGTATCACATTATCTAAAAATCCAATAATGAAACTTTATAAAATAAAGATTGGTCATTTACTTAAATTGTTTACTAAATTCAGAATGTGTATAGTTTTAGAATAAGAGTAAATACAGAGAGTTTTACAGTACATTTGCTACTGAGACAACAGAACTGCAGATGCTGAAAACTTGCCATTGGGTAAAACAAGAATGTATTGTACTGTGCATTAATTATTAATTTGGCATTTCAACTTTGTGTATATGTTTAGCCAAAATAAGTAAAGCTCCTTCTGGCACAACACATGTAATGACATATTTTATTTAATATCACATACAAAGTTAAATGACTAGAAATCAAAAGGTACCACACCATGAATATTTTAAAGAAATAAACGCGTTGACAGTTTGAGTCAGGGAAGGAGGCTTAGCTATTTCATTGAAAATTTTGGTAGGAAAGAACTGTTTTTAGTCTAACAGCAAATAAAATTCAAAAGTGTTAAATAACTCATATAGAACAAGGACTGTATTGAGATGAAAAGATCTAATTTTATTTGTTACACATATAGATATATATATATATATATATATATATATATATATATATATATATATATATATATATATATATATATATATATATATATATATATATACTAGGGGGTTCCCCCCTGCTCACTTCGCTCACCAACCCCCCCAGCCTGCGCTACGTGCCAGCCACTTTGCGTCTCTGCTGCTGGTGTTGTGAAGAGGAGGGCTGAACACACCCCAAGTAGATGCTGTCGCTCCTCCGAAACCCCCTCTTAAATGGTGATACAATGGGAAACAAATACAGTCTTTTTTAACCTCCTCTTTACTCGATCAGCTGCTGGCTTGCTTTTGCTGCCGTGCCGTGTGATCTGCATCTTGTGAGGCGCTTTGAACATTTATAAGCCTGTACAGCAGCTGTCCTACTCTTTGACTTTTATTTCCTGCCCCGGGTGTGGTTAAATATCTTGGCATAAAGTCTCGTCTTGCGGGACGTGAGTTCTTGATATTTTTTAGTTTATAATTTTAAAATGGAATAAGAATCTGAAAATCTAACAACATCACATTAAAGTTCGATACATTCTGAAAAGAATGATACCAAACATTTATATGTAGGTTTTAAAATAAGCCGATTTAAAGCATGACAAAAAACGTGACATAAAATCATTATACAAAATTGTTGCACTTTTAGGCTTAGGATTTATATATATATATATATATATATATATATATATATATATATATATATATATATATATATATATATATATATATATATATATATATATATATAATTTAAAACCTTGCATTTCATCTTAAACAGCATCGATGTACAGTCTAACAAATGCACACACACCTTTTTTCTACTACAGTTATTCTTTATAGAAGACTAGATTGCAATTTTAATCATTTTGCATTTATGCATATTTATTGTTTTTTTATTGTTTTGAAAATCATGGCATGTGTTATTTGTGTCTCTTGTACTAGCATAAGACCTGGCTACTGTGATTTGATTTGGGTATAAAAAATTGATCTCTTGCCAGTTATACCAGTAAAAATGTAATTATCACACTGACTGGTAAAGTATACACCATAGTATCGGACATTTCTAATAATTTTTAAAAGTAAATGAAATATGATGTTATGACATTCTCTATTTTAATGTGATTTTACAAATATTTTTAGACTGAAAGATACATGGGACTTTATGTGTTAGGATACTGTATGTTTATGGATGTCTGTTAATCAAAAATACTTCATATCAATTCATCTATTGAAGGAATGATCTAACACAAACTTCCTTGGCCCTTGTTTCTGTTAATCATTTATTGTTTTACCTGTAACACAAGCAAAGCCTTTGTTAAGCTCTTATATATTAGTAAGTGACTAATAGATAGATAGGTAATAGATGCAGTATAGAAAGCCCATATTCTAAAGTATCACTGCTACTTTGTAAATCTTATTAAGACTAAAGAAAGTGTTAAAGTCTTCTCCTGTAACAGTAACCAGTTATTACAAGCTCCTTTCTGTAGTGTTACCCCTTGTGCACATAAGGGCTCTTACATATCCAATTCATTTGCAATTACAAACAAGCTGAGCCTGTACCTAAGTTTTGTAACTCTGTCTTCTACAATGCATTATTAGATAGATAGATAGATAGATAGATAGATAGATAGATAGATAGATAGATAGATAGATAGATAGATAGATAGATAGATAGATAGATAGATAGATAGATAGATAGATAGATAGATAGATAGATAGATAGATAGATAGATAGATAGATACTTTATTAATCCCAAGGGGAAATTCACATACTCCAGCAGCAGCATACTGATACAAAAAACAATATTAAATTAAAGATTGATAATAATGCAGGTAAAAAACAGACAATAACTTTGTATAATTTTAACATTTACCCCCCCGGGTGGAATTGAAGAGTCGCATAGTTTGGGGGAGGAACGATCTTCTCAGTCTGTCAGTGGAGCAGGACAGTGACAGCAGTCTGTCGCTGAAGCTACTCTTCTGTCTGGAGATGACACTGTTTAGTGGATGCAGTGGATTCTCCATAATTGATAGGAGCTTGCTTAGCGCCCGTCGCTCTGCCACAGATGTCAAACTGTCCAGCTCCATGCCAACAATAGAGCCTGCCTTCCTCACCAGTTTGTCCAGGCATGAGGCATCTTTCTTCTTAATGCTGCCTCCCCAGCACACCACTGCGTAGAAGAGGGCGCTCGCCACAACCGTCTGATAGAACATCTGCAGCATCTTATTGCAGATGTTGAAGGACGCCAGCCTTCTAAGGAAGTATAACCGGCTCTGTCCTTTCTTACACAGTATAACTATTATGACTGTTTATCTGTATGTTTGTTTTTTTCTTATATGTTACAGCATATTCCTAAATTAAAATGAAATGTTATTACAGAGTATTCATTTTTCACTTGGTATATAGTTTCAAATTTGCACAAAATTAATATGCAAAATATGTAATTTTAAGAGTTCTCTGGATTTTTTTCATGAAAATATTTGTAATTGTTTGGTTTTGTTTGTTCAAGTGTTGAATTAGTTAATTTTAGTATGTCTACATTTAAATTTGTCAAATATGCTAAGGCTATGAATCTACAGACACTTTCTGAATGTATACTTTATGGTCTGTATCAGGGGTTCCTTGTCTCAAACCCCAGACACAACTGGACAAAAAAAGGTCCTTAGTCCACAAAAGAATTTTTATTACTTACAGTACCTCCAAAGGTAAAGTCAAAAATGCATCCCTAAAGCAATAGGGCAATAATTGCCCACTAAATTATGCATACTATTAGTAATAATTTAATCCATATTACTCTATCACACTAAAACTTGGCTTTGACACTCTGTTTCCATCCAACGTAATTTTGGTTTTTTTTAGCACTCCTCCCTGTCCTGGCCTTCACATGCTGACTATATAAACATTTTAATTCACAAAATAGACAGCTTCATTGTATGACCAGTTACACTTACTGCAAATCCTGCTGTAAATACAAAGAACAATACCACCACCAGCAGCACAATACTTATAATAAACAGGCTAATCTACTAAACTAAACACTGAAATACTGATAAAATCTCTCAATTGTATTACAAATCTTGGTGAGCTTTCTTGAACATTAGTGACAATGGTGCTGGTGATTTTGCATGGAGCAGCAAAAACATAAAAATGTTTTTACCGTTCCAGCACTAATTGACCAAGCTTCACATGTCAGCAAACAGAAAGTTATGGCTCATCTCTTTATGGTTTAGGAATCTTGGTGTCATTTTTGATTCCTCCCTTTCTTATACAACCCATATAAATCACATTAAAATTTTTTTTTTACTTCCACCTCTTTCACCTATCTTGCATTCACTAATTCCTTTTCTTTTCTAATGCATGTCCATGTTTTTGTTACATCCTGCATCGACTACTGTAACTCCCTACTAGCAGGTGCTCTTTCTAATCTTTTATCACATCTCCAGCACAGACCCACGACAGCAAGCACATAACTCCCATCTTACATAGCCTTCCCTGGCTCCCTGTGTCTTATAGGATTGAATATACAATTGTATTACTAACCCATAAAGCTTTAAATGGCCTCGCACCAAACTACATCAGTATCCTCCTCCATCTCTAAGCTTCCGTTCGCATGATAAGGTCCACTGATTCTGGCAATCTTGTTGTGCCCTGAACTAACATGAGTACTCTGGGTGACAGGGCCTTCAGCTCTATACCTTCCTAAATTAATGAGATCAGCTAATTCAATTCATTCTTTTAAGTAACAAAGTAAATCTAATTTTTTATGTAAGGCATGTAACTTATCTCGAATTTCTGACCCAACTTTCAGTTCACCCTCATTGTCCAGATGCTCAGGATGATTTGTGTTTGTATAAAAAATTATGATATTTGTTCAGGGTTTTTCTTGTAGTATTTGTATTTTTGTATTTTATTCTGATTTATTGTCTCTTATTTCATTAATTTTAATGCTTTATTTACTCTTAATATATCATTATTTAGTTTTTTTATGTAGATATTATTTGTATCCAATGTTGTAAATTACTTGTTGTATTTTCTGAATTTTTGTGAAGTACTTTGAGCATGAAAAGGACACTGTATAAATAAAATGTATTATTATTGTTTATGATTTGGTTAATTTAGTTATCTAACTGGCACTGGTCTAAAACTACCATAGAACACAGCATCCGACTTTCTTGCCAATAGTAACAGTAGTGTTTAATTAACTTTGCCGAATGTGGCACTATAGAGAAGATTAACAATGACCCAACATTATTAATTAACAAGAACAACTAAGAAGTTTGTTACTGAACGAAAAGAAAACAAGATACTAGTAAACTTCGCCCATTTTTATGTATAGGCACCTATATCATTCTAGTTTACCATTATTCAACCTTCACCTTCAAACTCAGTAGCTTTTAAGTTCAGTCCTGGGCACCATCTGTGCCTGCTGTTTTTTTTATCCCAAAAAACATTACTATTAATTGAACTCTTCTACTTCAATTAGACAAGCTTACAAAGCTTACAAGAAATATTATAAAACTGGGTTTGCAAATATTTATTGGAATGTATCAAACATTTATTTATGTTACTTGAGGATAATTTAGTGTTTTTATCTTAGTGTTAAACATTTTCCTCATCATAGCCATGCTATTCATTACATCTTTCCTGACGCTCTAACTCAGGAGTACTTGACCCCAGTCCTAGAGGTCCACAGTTTCAACCAGTTTCATAATTAGAGAAGAAGTTGGGAGCATGCCAGCGCATTGCTGCACACACCACATGACAAACCACCTGGCCTCAGATTTGATTGCAGCCGTGTAACGGGTGACACCTCAGCACCACACTGAAGAGTGTGAGGCTTTTTACAGTGGCTGGAGTGCTAATCCTACCACCAACCCCCATATTTTCCCTGCAAATTGGAGGACCTGCTTGCAGGGTTGGATGTACATTAACGTCATACTCGGGATGGAGCAATTCCAGGTTAAGGGCCTTGCTCAAGGACCCAACTGATAGAGTCACTTCTGGCATTTTATGGGATTCAAACCAGTGCAAATCCCTAGCCTCAGACCCACCACTCCACCCCTCCACTTTGTAATTAGAATCTTCATATTTAAGCAATTTACTTTATAGTGCTTTCACTCTTCCAAGACAAATCTTTGTCACATTGTGGATTTTTCATTTTCTGAGAACAATATTCATATGTTTTGTGGTCCGAAACAGATTTGTACCTCTTGGTCCCACCCTTCTCACTTATTTATTTCAAAACATTGTATTAATACAGACACTTCATGAGGAATATACACAGGTTTAAATGGAAGCATGTTATATGTCATTATCTTGTATTTTCTTTGTCATTAGCAACTCATTATTAACTGATGGCTGGTTAAGGAAACAGGCAACAATTAAAACCTTAACGCAGCTGTTTAAAACTAAAATAGTCAATTAAGGATTCTGAATCGTAACAAATTAGTTTACTAAGAGCAAAAAAGGATATTGCTTTAGTAGTAAATAAATGAATTGTAATTAAAAATTTGGTTAAATCAAAAACATACAGCCACTGAGGCCCTCCATGACTGGAGTTGAGTACCCCTGCTCGGGGCGGACTGGCCATTAGGGCATCTGGGTCATGTGGACTCTGGTCAGGTCATGGGCCAGCCGTTTCATGAAATAAATTTTATATGCTGGTTACTGTTTGACATTAAAATTAATTTTCTAAACTACTAAACATTATCTCTCCGGTACTGCAATTTATATAGTCCTATATAATATACCGTATTACATCATCAAGTTGTTTTAGTTGTGAGTACTGTACACAACATTGCAGCAAAAAATTTGGTCAAAACTGCCTTTTGCCAATTTCTGTTTTGATATCGCTACATTTCGGTTAGCATATACATTATTGCAATTTATTTTATCAGATATCTAGTATTTAAATTCTTAATAATTAGTTTAGATTATGTATTATGCATTTTATTATTCTCTGGTAGTCGGTGTGAGCGTTAATTAGTGGTTTTCAGCTGCGATTATTAGCATGATGAAATAAAGTTATAAAGCACAGGACAGGAATTTTTCATATTAGGACAGAACATTTATAGTTTATCGTTAAGTTAGTGGAACATTTCAATCATATGAGGTTTTCATTCTAACCTCGGTTATAATTTATTCCATTGTAAATGAGCAGCTACTAGCCTACTAGGGTACTGGCACTTGGACATGACATTGACATTTGACATGTACTCTAATAACGTGTGAGCCGTGTTACTAAATTTTTATTGTTCATTAAATTTTATTTCTAAGCATGTCATCAAATTTTAAGTTGTGTCTAAACAACAGTGTACAAATTAAGTTTGGCATCAGTTTAGATATAGTTCATATCATAGGCTAATAGCAAGTAGCGAGCCGCGTACTCATCACAAATTTTAAGAAAATTACAATGAATAATGGGCCGAGTGGGTCAACCTCATCACCTCATTTGTTGAAGGATGCTTGGGCCGGTTTTGAGACCCACTCCTCTCCTGTCCTTGCTCCAGCTGTTTAGACCATTACTAACTATACTGCTTATTTACTAATGAGAACACTAAGTATAAGTGACCTCATTAATTGTCACTGGTAGAGTACAATTAAGAGAGCACAATCAATAGGAAAATGTTAAATTAAGAACCAAATGAAATAAAAGCATTTAAAACTATGAAAAAATATAGAGATTTCTAAATTTTCTTTAAGTGTAAATTTGATACTAGTGTGATTTTTCTGATGTATACATATATAATACAATTTTTACCAACTGACTGACTGACTTACTCATCAACAAAAGCACTGTTAGTTAAAAATCTGAAATTTGGCAGGATGGTATATGTAGGGGGCGGCACGGTGGCGCAGTGGGTAGCGCTGCTGCCTCGCAGTTGGGAGACCTGGGGACCTGGGTTCGATTCCCGGGTCCTCCCTGCGTGGAGTTTGCATGTTCTCCCCGTATCTGCGTGGGTTTCCTCCGGGCGCTCCGGTTTCCTCCCACAATCCAAAGACATGCAGGTTAGGTGGATTGGCGATTCTAAATTGGCCCTAGTGTGTGCTTGGTGTGTGGGTGTGTTTGTGTGTGTCCTGCGGTGGGTTGGCACCCTGCCCGGGATTGGTTCCCTGCCTTGTGCCCTGTGTTGGCTGGGATTGGCTCCAGCAGACCCCCGTGACCCTGTTTGGATTCAGCGGGTTGGAAAATGGATGGATGGATGGATGGTATATGTAGGGCAGTATGTATCAGCTAAGAAAGTACATTTCAATATATAAAAATTTAGGGATGAACCCCAACCTACAATACAAAAACTAAATACCACAAAATTAAAAAAAAATCCTCGAAGGACTTAATTGAAATTTGTTGACGACACAGATAAAAGAAAATTAGTCGATATGTGTTTTTTTTATTTGTGGATTTAAAAAACGGGAACATAAAAAAAGAGTAAATAAATGTAAACCAAGACATTATGAGAATTGGTTCCATGAGATTTTCTTTCTTATCCCACAAATTATATTTAACGGTAATCTTCGTTTTGTTTCCAGTCACCACTGCGTTATGAACTGTAGTACTGTGCATGTTGTTCGCAGCCTAGTAATACCAAATCCAGGAAAAATATTTCTTAATCATTTTTTGCGGGCCATGTTCAGATTACGTACTTCCACGTTCTGTCAGCATCATTTAATACGAATGCATTAGTTCTAAGAGTATATTTAAAAAAAATCATTGTTAAGGCAGTAGTTTCTCGTTATACTTTGCACGGTATTGTTTTTGCAATGATCAATTTACATAACACCTTATTATATAACGCAGTAAAGAACGTTATGCCTTTACGTGACCTCACTACAGAATGTGCTTAAGATAATAAAAATCACAAATAGTATTGCTCGAACTCCACTATTTATGACGTTGCAGTTTCCAACTACGGAAACGTTTAGACAGTTGCACTTCGGTATTCAGACAGAAGACTTCTTTTCCCATGATCCCTTTGCGAAAGGTTCGTCGACGTCCATTACGCTTGCGCTAACGCCTTTCTCTGGGCCCTTTCATTATTAACTCAAACATGTTGATGTGAGCCAAAAATAATTATAAACACTAAGATGTCAAAGAATATTATTTGTGTAGTTATCACAATGCAATGTAAAAATTACCAGATGATTTCTAAAACGCTTTGCTCATTACCACAGTTGAAACATTGAATCTCCAATACGGTGCCCCTGTGCTTGTCAACTATTGTGGCAGTATTTCCGACTTATTACGAAAGCACGCAGGATTACATCACTTCGCAGACGCCTACCAATTGTCACTTCATATGTCCATCATTACCAATTCGACCCGCCTTTAACAGGTTTTGATTCTGATTGGCTACTTTCACCGAACATTAGAAATAGACTTTTTTTTTGTTAACCCGACGTACGATAGCGACGTTGTGTTCACCTAGTGTTTGGGTGGCTGTCGCTGAAACAACAACATATAGGCGAACTTTTAGATTTGTTACTGTATTCGGCCTACTGTTCTCCATGTTTTTTCCGAAAACGGAGGGCAGCATGTCTTTTAAGCCGAATCGTGACCGATTTTATAGTACGCGATGCTGCGGCTGCTGTCATGTCAGAACGGGGACTATCATCCTTGGTACTTGGTACATGGTAAGTGAAGTGATACCCATTCGCGTGGCGACATGATTAAGTTTTAGTTTGTGACATACTAAGCAAGAGGGTGAAATAGCGAAGGTCAGTCGGTATCAACAATACTGGTTTATTTTGTAGTTCACATGCCAGTGGTTTTACAGTGCAGTTTATGTAAAACGAATGGCTTGTTAGATGTTACAGATTATTTGTTAAGGCCTTTTTTAGTGCGTAAGGTATTTCTCCGGTTGAAACCAAGTCTGTTTCCGCCACGAATACGTGCCTCCGCCCATTGTTGGCTAGTTGTGGTAAAAATAAATAAAACTTGGTTAGTTTCGCTCGTGTCCTCGCGATTAAAACGATGACGTCGACTGCAGGGTAACTGAATCGTCATATCCTGAATTTAATATACATGACATTAATATTTTTTAAGTTGATAAACGAATCATCTGTGTAGAGTTGGATTCATGTTGACTTTGACGACTTGGATTTTATGTATATTGTGTTCCGTGATTCAGAAATGGGTATGAGATGTGTTTGTTTTTCCACTTGCCAGGTCGGCCTCGGTCACTATAGGTCCGTAGTTTAGTACACCTAAATAAAAGGTCAGTCATGATTTTCACATTTAACGCAGCCGTCGATGTCTGGTTGTTATTCCGTATAAGTTATCTTCTTCAGGTACAGCGATTAGTTTTGACAAGTATGTCCATAAGGACTTTTATTGACATAGCATTTTTATTAAGTATTTTGAAAAGCTCTTGCAGATAAACAGCAGACACATAGTAGGACAGGCAGTGTGGTGTTGTGGTTAACGCACTGGACCTCAAACCATAAGATTGTGGGTTCAGATCCCCATACTCGCACACTGTAACAATGAGTAACTTACTTCACCTTCATTAATAACACATTATTCACACATTAGCGCCTTCACCATTTCCAAATGTAACTAATTGTATTTCAGATGTTGCAAGCTGCCTGGGATAAAGACATCAGTAAAGTAAATAAATAATAAATAAAAAATAAATCTCTATAAACATAAAGTAAATAAATATATGCAGAACACACATAGTGTGGGTGTGTGTATTGTACAACTGCAAAGACCCACGTTATGAAATGCATACACTTCAGGCAGCTTTGTCCCATGTACACAAATGCAAGGGTCCACAATAATCCAGGCAACTTCATGCTGGGTGTTTTTCCATTACAATTAGTAAGCTTTAGGCCTAAATATATATACAGTAGATGTTTGCATCGGAGTGAAGAGGTGTAGGTGTTACGGGGAAGATATGGAGGTATTTTTTGCGCTGCTAAATCTTGCTCTTGACACATTTTCTATAATATTTGTTTTTTTCTCAGAATGCTTTCCCTGTGAAGAATGCCCCTTTTTTTTTTCAGCTAGTTTTTTCTTCATGCATACACGGCACTTAACTTTGGGGCACAATTTCCAAATTACACTTAACCCTGCTGGCAGGTGTGTTTTTGTGTGAATATTAGTGGATATTACACAAAAACAAAACCATATCATCAGGTTGTAAACTTTACAGTATAGGCCTCTCAACAGCATAATGATACATAGCACATCTGTAATCAATGTGTCATTGAGCCATTTCCAGCTGTACAGTTTTCACATGCAGAGCCAGAACCAACCTAGCCATGAAATTACCAGATATATGAAACAAGTGCTAGTGGAAAAAGAAATGCTTTTTTCCCCCCACCTTCCAAAGGGTCATTCCCCATTATATGTAAACCATGCTAACATCATCCTTCAGAAATGTTGGGTTTTCACTGACTTTTTTAAAAAAAAAATTTTTAACTTTGCTCCATCATCACTAGGCTATATATATAGCCTTTGTGTCACAATTACTCTTAATCAATTAGTGGCAATATTTGGTGTACTCCACTTATATCCATTTAAATCTTTCTCCCACACTAATTGGCCAACAGTCCTATCTTCAATTCAAAATCTCAGTCCCATGTGAGCTGTTTTTTCTGTTTATGATGTAGTCTTTAATTTTTCTGGAAGTATCTATTTAAAAGTATTTTAGCAAAAAATACATGTGTTATCAAGTAATATGCTCGCATATGAATTATGTTATATTTTTCATATAATTTACCGTTGTACAGCATTGGTCACTATTGGCTTGTATTATATTATAAACTTTTTTTTTATTTCTTCTGCATGAAAATATGAGATTAAAATTTTTTGTTGGTCATCAATACAAACTAGATGTGGTAAGTAACATAAAAAAACTTTTTTTGTAGAGTATTTCTTTAAACAACAGAGCCTCAATCATGAGCATTTCATGCTTTATAAACAGTGCACAGAGGAAAAAATTAAAAATATAATATACAAAAAAAATGTACAGATGTATGTATAGTACCTCAAATGTTTAACATTTCTTCTTAACATGTTACTGCATGTTATATGCTGTGTTCTTCTGTCTTCCTGGCAAGCAAAGTTCCATACCTTGTTTGCTGTTCTGTTGCATACTGTTAAAAGCAGACAAGCAGCAGGCAGGGATTACTGCTGCAGTGACTACTGTATTACAAAGCACACTTTTACTTACTCATACTTTTTCAATGCTTTGTCCCAATGCCTGCAACTACACACCGGTAGCCACACACCCACGATAGTCTTTAACAGTCAAAGTGCACCTTAAATGCATGCTGCTCCCCATATCATCTGTTTTGAGCATGTTTTATAGTCGGCTTCTCCACGTATCCTCACTCCTTCTGACAGCCTGCGACCTCCAGAGGCGCATGCCCGTTTTATTTTTGGACCTAGGGACGCTACATTATGTTGTCTTGTGGTGTTCAAATATACAACAATATTACTTTGTGATTTTATTTCTGGACCTAGGGACGCTACATTATGTTGTCTTGTGTTCAAATATACAACAGTATTACTTTGTGATCAAAGAATACTCCTAGGATAATAAAATATCAATGAATGAAATAAAAATCTGTTATTTTATCGTACTAAATTTTAACAGAGGTTTTATGTCATTACCTATTCTGAGTGAAAGTGAAAGTATTGCTTTGCTGGGCAGATGAAGCAGTTCCATGGCCAATGAAATATTACTGCCTCTTCCTCTGACTTTCAAACCACTCCTTACAGATTCATACCTGCCCGTAGCTGTGGTAAAAATAAATAAATAAATCCTACAGTATCTATGCCTTACAGAAATAAAGATTCAAGAAGCTGTTGAGAGCTCTACGTGTAAAATACCAGTTGCCTGGCTTTACTTAATGTGTCTTGTGTTTAACAATCGGAGAGAGAGCCTAGTGTTTACTGACTAGCAGGCACAGATGTAATACATACAGTGGAAACTAAAATACAAGTATAGGGAATATGAAACAAAAACGTTTGTTGGAAACATGATTTGAAGTGGTTCTTTCAGGCACACAGTTTCATTACATTTTTATATCAATTAAAAAAAACAAAACTTTGCTGATATTTCATATTGTTGTGAGAACATATACCAGGTTTTGGAGTTTAATCTGAGGCTTCTTCTCTCATATTCTCTTCTATTTGTTTCCCTTGTTTCTCCCCCCATCATCTTCAGCTAATTGTTAAGCTATATGCAACATTTTGTCATCTGTAAGTGTTTACCTTTATTGCTCATTCAGGCAGTGTGATATTTCATTCTCCACCTAGTGTCCTGGAGTACCAGTATCATTCTGTCTTTCATAAATCAAAGTCACTAACATATCTAGTTCAATTTGCACATACATCTAAATGCTATGATCAAAATCATTCTTGCTTGGTTCTGTCATCTTCTTCTGTATTTTTTGGAACTATCTCAATGTCTTCTCCTTCTGATCCTTCATATTTAATGCCTTTTGTCTCCTCTGCTTACATTTCTTTTCTTACCCCATTTTTCTCCTCTTAGTCTTCTCATTCTCTTCGCTCAGTTCAGTAGTGGATCTTTTTCATTTGGGTTTCATCGCTACAAAGGTAGCACTGGCCTCTTTCCGGGAGGGTTCTTAAATATCTGCATGCTATGTGAAACTTGACACAGTCTGGGGCAAAAAAGCTCACTATATCTGTCATTCAGCATCATTGTTTATTTAAAAAAAAAAAAAAAAAAGTTTCTGCTCAACCAAAGGGAAGCTGGGTGTTTGGTGACTGGTATTGTGGGAGGGGGTGTCTGTCTAGTCTTTTAATGCTGACATGTTGTTTTCACTGCCGTCTTGTGTTGTGGCTGATCAGGCACTGGCTTTACTTACTCCCAGATGTCCACTCTGCTTAACACAAGTTATTAACTTTTTTAAATATTGGGTGTTTAGTTCGGTTCTTGGCGGGCTGCAGTGTCTGCAGGTTTTCGAACAATCAAATTTCTTCGTCAGCCATCATTTCTTGTTGTTAATACCATGCTGTTTAATGACTTGTTAGTGCTGTTATTTTGCCATGAGTGACATACTAGTTCAGATTTTACTTTCCTGCCAACTAGGAATGACCCATTACCAGAACGTTTGTTTTTGATACCAATATCAGTGAAATATTATGATACCACAGCTAAAAGAGAAATCCCATTCAACAGCTTCTTATTAAAGTTACCTCTGTTATTCAAGTAATCAATATTGTGCCTTTTTCTATAACATAATTTAAAATATACTGTATAAATACTAACAGTCGTATAGTAATAAGTAATGCTAAACTATTAATTGCATTTTTATTGCAATAAGTAATTTCTGTGGTTAACCTATTGCTGCATTAAACTTAAGCTGCAATTAAATTAGGCAAGTTACTGAACTACAAACTAAAAGGCTGAGAGCAGAGACACTTTCACGCTGCCCACACTCATTGCTAACAATTACGTCATATGTCTAAGAGGCATAACAGCAGCTCATTGTCCGTGTGGTCGTATATTGGCAAAGGCAGCAAAAGCATGGATATAGCTGAGGCCAAAATTTCTGGCATTAAAAGGAGAGTATTTGGTCTCCAAACAAACTAGCAAATCTGTTTTATGGCAGTACTTTGACCAGTTACAAATTTGGGTATTTTGTCAATCATGTCGCATGAACGTGTCTTCTTTGAGAGGAAACGCAGCATGCCTGTTCCACCATTTGAAACATAGTCTTAAAGAGCAGTGTGATGAGTGCTGTTCACAAAAATGTACAAGCAGCACAGCCAGACAAGAACAAAATCTGAACCATGTCTAAAGCAGCCATCAATTTCAATAAGTATTGATTGCGTGTCACCATACAAGCCTGTGTCACGACATCAAAAAGAAGTAACACAGGCCATTAGCACACTACCTGTGTAAAGACATGGTACCAATAAGTACTGTCCAAAAAAAAAGGTTTTGTGTTCTTTATCAACAAATTTGATAAATGAAACCAGATTCCATCCCATATGTATTTTTTTCACGTCACTACTGCAGAGATGTATGAACAGTGCAGGAAATGGGTGCTGGAAGAGCTGAAAGATGTGGAATTTTTCACATGCATGACCAGTTTTTGGTCTAGCTGCAAAACACAGCCCTACATAAACCTGACAATTCACTTCATTAACTGTGACTTTTACTTAAAGTCTCGGTGTTTACAGGCATTCTACTTCCCCGAAGAATACAGTGGGGAAAACAGAGCTATGGTAAAATATAACTACGTGAGGCTTTGGCTAGCTGGCAATTATGTGAAGATGGGCTAGTGTGTTTTGCTACTGACAATGCGAAAAATATGATCAAAGCTACTTAAGTAAATGACTGGCCCAGACTTACGTATTTTAGACACAGGCTGCACCCTGCCGTTGGTAATTGTTTATTATATTTCAGAAATTTAACTGTCTTATAACAGAAGTAATATGGAGTTAAAATGCTTGTCGCTGTGTTATGCCTTACACTACTTATATTTGCTGCATTTGGCAGACACTTGTAGGGCGACTTAACTTGTGTAGGTAAATGCTTCAAGTGTAACCGGCAAACATAGACCAGAGTTGTTAAAAAGTGAATTCCTCAGCTAAGGTAAACAAAGGCAGTAATCAGGTAAGTTTTTTTTTTGTATTATTTGTATTGTAAATAACATACAGCTAACAATCTCAATCTATTTTTTGTATTAGCAGCTTTTACAATTGGTGATAACCTTAATCTGATTTATTGTATTATTTATCATTATTGCATTATCATCAAGTTTATCGTTCATTGCAGTTTTTCCCAATATTGTACAGCCTTAGTTACAAGTATAAGGATATAGTTACAAGTATAGGATAAGGATAGTATAGGATTCAATATGATTAATATATCAAATTAATACATTTAAATAATTAAAAAACATTCTGGTAAATAAAGTGTACCTAAAGTGAGCACTGTAATGATAATGAGGAAAGTGAAAATAGTTCACGTATATAAATTAAATAATTGGAAAATAAAAAAAAAACAACAATATTACAATAATGCAAAAAAAAAAATCAACAAAAAATGTACTTGTGTGTATATAGTTTACATCGAATTAAAATGCTCAACTGTTTAAATGTACCATTTGTTAAAAAAAAGATTTTTCGTGCTTGACCATTGTTTTTAAACAAGGATTGTTTAACTTTCTTAACACTAGAATCCCTAAAGTCTACGAAAAAAAATAAAATGCTGGGCCACTTTAAATTCCTTCACACCTCCTCATCACCATCTTTGTTTTGCAAATGTGTCAATCAGCACAAGCAGCAAGCAGCCTGCTATCCCATCCACCACCAACGCAGCTGAAGTTCTCCCAGCTCAAGTCTGTTTATCTGGGTGTGAGGTGCCTGGAGTTGTATAGGGTAAATAATATATCATTATTTGGAACACATACATTTCACGCATGTCCTGTGTCTACATCAATCTGGGTAAACGTAGGATAACATGAAATGCGAGGCAAGAAACATTGAACACATAACTAAAACAGAATTTTTAAAAAATTTTATAGCACTATAGCATAAGTGTATAATGTGTGAAGACTGAAGTCCAAATATCAAATAAACACTTTCACAAAAGGTACAGGTATAACACAACAAGTGTGCTTTTATCCAGGAATTTAACCAAAAAAAAAGTTGGGTACAATGCTGACAACTAGTGCTGGGCGTTATGATCAAAATTCTATATCACGGTATTTTTCAAAATTATACAGGTTTCACGGTATTCGACAGTATTTTTTTTCCCATGCATAAGTGGATGTTAACCACATTTTCCACTGCAATTACTGCAGTAGACTGGCTAAGAATAACCTATTCCATTGTCATGAGAATTGTGCATTGTACAAAAAAAAATTTAATGTGCACACAAGTATTAATACAGGTTTGCATGGCCCCATAAAGTGATAGTTTTCAAGGGGGTGGCACTAATGAAGAGAAGAAATCACATTGCATGACAGTTGCAGTCAAAATATAGAACCTTTTTATTGAACAAATTTTGCAAACAACTTAAACTATAATTTTGACAACATATTTTCAACCATCCAAAGAGGCATTTAGACATAGTAAAATATCCAGAGGTGCTTGTCAAAAGTTGTATTGCACTGAACATGTCTTAGAAAAGGAATAAATAGTAAATATTTTTTGTAAACCAACTACACTTTCTGTTAATGTTAACAATCTCTGTCCTCTGACATTTAGCTATATGGATTGTAATGGCATTGGTTATCTCAATCCACCGTTTGCATTTTTTGTCGTAGGCAGTCCTCTAGCAAATGCGTCTACAAGTAACATCTGACTTGAGTGTCCTCTAGCTTTTTCAGTTTTACTTGAGGACGTGGAGGGTGCCAATCTTAGTTCCATACATTCATGGTACTCCAAAGCATGTTTGCGGCTAAGGTGGTGCCGCCGCAAATTGCTCGTGATGCCACCTTTGGTGACAACTTTAGCTCGACAGCATTTGCAGTAAATAGTTGTTTGGTCCACATCCGACGTTTTAAAACCAAAATATCTCCAGACAACAGACACGGCTCCTTTTTTCGGCAAAAGTTCTTTTGTGTCATCATGTTCAACTTTGTCTGCTACAGCTTCAGTTTCGGAATGTTTTCTGTCCATTTTCACTGTGCAATTCCTCCACTAACACATGTACTCCGTTGTATGCATGTTTAGCTGTCTAGCAGTGAAAAAAGTCCCCCCTTAAACAGTTTCCCGCTGCGCCACGTTCTGAACATTGTTTAGGCTATTTAAACTGGTATTGGGGTATAAGAAAAATACATATCATAACAGAAATAAAAAAACGGTTTTCAGTATGAAATGGTATACCTCCCAGCATTAGCTGACACGTCCATTTGGCCGGTGCAGAGGTAAGAAACGCTGTCTCATAATCAAGAGGTTGCGGGTTTGATTCTGGTTCCTTCCTGCATTTACCGTTTTGAGTAGTGAGCTGCCCCTCATTGATATTATTATAGAATAAAAACATACATTTGATTTGAGTCTGTAACAGCCGGTGTAAATTTATGGTACTTGTAAAGATTGCCTTTTTTATTATTCAGTTTTATTCTCTCAGTCACGTTCATGCTCCCCCTGATCTGACACTATTAGTTTTCAAATAAAGACATGGTATAATAGAGGTGAACTCAGATGAGGATGAGGGTTCTACATTGGAGAAAGAGAACAGAAGCCCTCCCCACAAGAAATGTCCAGTCACACATGCAGTAGGAACAACACAGGTGTACCAGGTGTAAAGGTGAAAGACGGCACCTTTTGGATGCACCAAGAGGTTGGATGTCATCCAGTCAGTGAATCTGCCACACACATGTCCTTCAACGAAACAGCAGGGCCTACAGAGCCCGCCACGGTATCATGCAAAGTTCTCTTTGTGATTATGTTTTTTGATGGGTCTTTTTGTAAAAAACATTTATTAGTTACTTGTATAAAAGCCACATCGAATGTTGTTTTACTTATATTTATTTACTTATATTCCTACATTGTAAAGTCACAAGTAGACTGCAGAGCTTCCTGTGTTTGATCGTCATAGGCATGCTGACAAAGTACATGTGCAATGCCCGTGAAAAATATACATTATGAAAGCATAAAAGGCTCAGGTTCTGCAATATTACAACTGTAATGCAAGTTTACAGTGAAATAATTGTACTTATAAGTACATACAGTTAGTTTCAGGGTATTTGATAAGCCGCGTTAGGAATGTGAATCTAAAAAATAAATGGAAACCGCACAGGAACAGTAGCACTGCTTTGACACTGGGTGCCGCCGGTTTGCAAAACCGAGCAGAGAACTTGCAAATACTGGTGTGAAATTGTATAGTTTAGTTTAGTTTTTATACACCATGATGTTTAGCCTGGGAACATGTGTATGCAATATTTTTGTGCGTACTCACCATTTATACATGAGGCCCCAGGTCCATCACACATTAAAATTCAACGCCAGCAATGTAATTTGTTATTTATTAATATTAATAGTAGTTTACTTAAGTGATAGTTTGTTAATATCTTTTATCAGCGCACCAGTATTTTAAAGCTGCTGTTACTACTGTGGTAGTGTGGAATAGTTTTTGGCAGGCAGTATGGTGTTGTGTTTATGGCTTTGTGCATCAGTCCCTAAGGTTGTGGATTCAAATCCTTATAACCCACAAAAATAAAGATACGGAATTGGCCGTATCTTAGATGTTGTAAGTCACCTTGGATAAAGGTGTCAGCTAAATAAGTAAATTTATTAGTATTTATATACATTTTATATTCTATTCCAAAAAATGCATAAAATTATTCACTTTAATAATGGAGCTACTTTTGATAAAAAGCGGTTTAATGGGATTTCAGTATTTTGAAATTTAATTGGTATTGGTATCAAATACTATATTCCGGGTATCGTGACATTCCTAATACTTACTGATTTGTATACAGAAATGCACTTCATTATTTACGTAGTACAGCACTATGACAGACACCTGTTGTGTTAGGAAGTTTACACAGCTTGTGTTTGTGTGTATATGTACACTCATACACACCCCCCTCCTAGAGAAATGAAAACGATAAATAATTTAATAACCATAGCAATAAATATTTAATAATGTAAATAAGACCTTCAATAAAAAAGAACATTTTAAACTGAATTATTATAAAATCATACCCACAAGCAAAAGGCATACATACAAATTTTAAAGTGGAACTTCCCATTGAAATACATATATGAATACAAAATACAGGTAATTTTTCATAATGTTCAAAGCTTAAATTGGCATACCATTCTTCTGTTTTAAGTTATTTTTTAATACAATATTATTCAAGAACATGTATTTTATTTACTAGACATACAGTTGCATTCAGTCATTATTACTCATTTTGAAAATGACTTATTGTTCCAAAAATAATAGTTAATACAGTAGTGAAGTAAACAAAAAATAAAAGTGCTCCAACTTTTCAAGCAGTGGTTAAGTCCTCATATATATGGCTGTTATGCAGTGTGTACATTTTTAATGTGTTATAAGTAGCAGGTTATAACACTGCTGTTTGCTCTGCATTATAAATTAAATTTTTGGAAGTGTGTTACGCCTTTAGGTAGAATGAAAATTTTAAATAGTTTGAAAATATAGGCCACTTATTTTACATGAGCAAAATAATTTTTGACAAGCTGAAAAAAAATAAGGTACATGTACTTTACATTTTATCTCAATATGCATATTAATCTAGGTGTTTGTTTAATTCTGTTAACATTCTCTTAATTTCAGGTGGTTAACCTACTAATGGGCATTTTGTTGACTGTGGCAGTGACACATCCTGACAATGTACCAGCTGTGGACTTGCAATATGAAGTTATTGAACATTACTTTGCTTCTGATAGGATGGCAGGTAAGAGCATTAGCTTTTCTGATTTGCTGAAAGTAAAAGTAAATGGAAATTGCATGATTAATGTTAAAATTTAACATTGAAGTTTCAGTAGTCTTTTGAACTAATAAAATGAAAAATCACAAATATGAATATAAATTTTATATTGATGCATACCTTTGAAATCTAAATCTGTTTCTTGAACGGAGTCCATGCTTTCAGAGTTAAAGCCACATGGACATAAATATTTAAAGCAAGCAGCTTCAATATTTAATATCTTATGCTAATTTTTTGAGCCGGTTACTGTTTTCGATACCTGAAATTATATTATGACTAGTAACAGTTCTCATTTAAGATATCTGTAATTGTGTTTTGGCTCGTCATAATTTGAGTTGCAAATATCTGCAATACCATTTTGAGTACTGAAAATAAAGAGATATTTCCAGTTGAGTTCTATGAAGCTCTCAATTATGGATAAATGTAATTACATTTTTACTGCTCAAGGGACAAATACATATATATTTTAATGTGTTTCAAAAATGTATAAAATGCCACTTTAATTAGTCAAAATATAATTAGTAATAGTTCTGTATGTATAACTGTAGATGTGTCAAACTCCACTGATATGAACAGGAAAAGTCCCTCATTTGCATTTATCTCCTATTCACATATTTGACCAGTCAAAATTATGTTTTAGGTCTGAATGTAATTTTAACTGTTTAATGGAAGCCATTCAGTTTTGAAATTGCTTTTCTTATATGTAGGACTTAAGTATTCAAAGAGATGTCTGAAACCTAACCCACTGCGACACAGAACTTTATAACAGACACCAAATCAGAAAACCATCAAAATCACCAATGCTAATGTTTTAGGAATTCATGCATGCAATTCATTCAAGTATTTGTAGGTTTGGGAGATGTTATATTTAAGTGTGACCTCATTAGGCTTTGTTACAATAAAAAATACCTAAGCTTTTTTAAATATACATAGTGTTTTCTTTTTAAATAATACAGTGTCACACAGTGCTTTTCTCAATTTTATTGCCTTATTACTTAACCAAAAGTTAATAGAAATATATATGAGGTAACATAGCAGGCAGTTTAATAATAAATATTTTTGTTAATTTACAGAAAATGCTTGTTTTGGGTTTGCTATTTCTCTTCTCATGTTCAGTATCAGTGCTATGATGGTTTATGGAGCAATTACTGTAAGTAACACGCATTTACTAAATATTCCTGCACTAAAAAAGCTATTTGGGTACTGCAAATCATTTGAATTTGTCATGTGTACACCAGATTCTTATGTTCAGGTCTTTCACAGACAATTGACTCATTTAATCTTTTAATTTAAAAAACTTCTGCCTGGTTTACAATGCTGATTAAATTAGATTCGAAGATGATGTATGGAGGTTTATCTATTGTATTTACAGTATTTCTGGGATAATTTCTAAAGACTAAAGACATAATGTACTGGTCATTAAAAAACTAAATAACTAATTGAAGAGTGCAATTCCTGTCATACAGAGACAGCAGTTGTGACATTTTGCATTTTCAGTAAAATAGACCTAAAATAATTAAGTTAATTTCACATAGCTTTTTCCTTGTGATAAGTTAGTTAGTGATCTTGTTTGCATTAGTTTTATTTGTGATACGGTTAAAGAATAATAATAAAAAAAGTTTGAAATAATTGTATGTAGTGCTGGGCGGTATGACCAAAATTCTGTATCATGGTATTTTTCAAAATTATACCGGTTTCACGGTATTGGACGGTATTTTTTTCCCTTGCATGAGTGGATGTTAACCACATTTTCCATTGCAATTACTGTCTAAGAATAACCTATTCCACCGTCATGAGAATTGTACATTGTACAAAAATCATTTTAATGTGCAACAAGTATTAATACAGGTTTGCATGGCCCCATAAAGTGATAGTTTTCACGGGGGTGGCACTAATGAAAAGAAGGAATCACATTGCTTGACAGATGCAGTCAAAATATAGAGCCTTTTTATTGAACAAAGTTTGCAAACAACTTAAACTAAAATTTTGACAACATATTTTCAACCATCCAAAGAGGCATTTAGACTTCGTAAAATATCCAGAGGTGCTTGTCGAAAGTTGTATTGTACTGAACATTTCTTAGAAAAGGAATAAATAATAGATATTTTTGTAAACCAACTACACTTTGTTAATGTTAACAATCTCTGTCCACTGACACATTAAATTGACTTTTTAAACAACTTTACCATCATTAAACTGCATAATATTTAAATTAATAAATAATAACAATACAATAAATAATAGTGCAACTTCCAGTAATAATACTATTACTTCCAAGACTTCATAGCCCAGGAGCATTACACAGTATTCACCAAATTAAAATAAAATAAAACAAGTGCAACTTGGTGATGACATCTTTACCAACTGAACCATCATTAAGGCAAACTGCATTAATATGGACTTTGCTTCAAGCTAAGCTATATACATAAATAATAAAACTGCAACTTGCATTTATAATGCTATTTGTGGTATAGCCCTACGGAAGCGTATTAGGGCCACGGTGAAGAAAAAAAAAATACGGACACAGTGGGGAAAAAAAAAAGTTATATGTCGAAATTACAGTTGACATTTCCACTTTATTCAATGTTTAATTTACTAGATTTTCTCAAACCCCGTTATAAGTTAATGCAGCACATTAAATGCTTTGTGTTAAGTGTTCCCCGACCCAGTTGTTAATCGCTACGCGCTTCTTAAACGGACTTCCTCTGCACTAAAAGGAGGCGCCGGCAGCGAACGCTGCACAGAATACATTCACTTCATGATATTCCTGCTCTCTGAAAATGTAGAATACTAAGATAAACTTTCATGATGAAATGCATTAAAACAGGTATTAAACATGCACGGTAGTGCTGCTCCCTCGCAGTAAGGGGTCCCCAGGTGTACATTCAGTGTAGAGAACTTTATGGCAGGTGTGACGAGGCTCCAAAAAACTGGATGTATGAATGGGTATTGCACAGGTTTAACTTAAATATTGTGTATATATTGGGTTTGTGATCTGGTGGTCGGAGACACGAATATCTTTCCTTTTTCTTTCTCCACATAACCAATAACCACACAATAAATGTCTTTGTGAAATTAAACCTAGTTATAAACTTAGACCATGGAGTGTTCAGAACTTTAAAAAAATCTTCGTTGTACATGTTTAATTATGCCATCCATTCAGGGTTGCGCCCATTCCAGCAAGCATTGTGTGCGAGGCAGGAGCAAATCCTGAACATGGCGCCAGCACATCGCAGTGTGAATACGAGCAATACATACACTAGCAGGGTCGGTATAGCCTTACAAAATCCCACATCCACCAGAAATACATGCAAATTCAAGGCAGGAAACACCAGGGACCCCCTTGCGGCGAAGCAGCAGTGCACCCTCAACGCCACCGTGCCCTCACATGATTAATACATGGTTTAATGCATTTCATCAGGAAAATGATATCAAGTATTTATCTTAGCATTCTAAATGTTCAGGGAGCAGGAATATCATGAAATTAATGTATTCTGTGTGGTGATTGCTGCCTAGGCTTCCTCTTTGTGCAAGAGGAAGTCCGTTTAAGAAGCACGTAGCGATTAACATGGCTCGGGGAATACTTAACACAAAGCATTTAATGTGCTACATAACTTATGATGGGGTTTGAGAAAATTTAGTGAATTAAATATTCATTTTAAGATGAAGTTTAGTTTTTGATGTTCTACTTTAATGACAAATTATGAGAATAAAGTCAATATGTCGACTTTAATCTCGACATAAACAGCGAGAAAAAAGTAAAAATGTCGAGAGTAAAGGCAACATGTCAACTTTATTCTCGTCATAAGCGTCGAGATTAAAGTGGAAATGTCGAGAATAAATTCAGCATGTCGTCACACTATTACACAGTACCCAGGTACATTACACAGTATTGAAAAAAAAAAATAAAACACTGCAAGCCAAGTTGTACTTATTTATCCAGTAGTATAGAAACAATATTCACACATTTGAACATAATGGTCCACATCCGACCTTTTAAAACCAAAGTATCTACAGACAACAGACACAGCTCCCTTTTTCGGCAAAAGTTTTTCTGTGTCATCATGTTCAACTTTATCGTCTGCTTCAGTTTCAAAATGTTCTCTGTCCATCTTCACTGTTCAGTACCTCCACTAACATATGTACTGTGTTCCATTCGTGTTTAGCGGTGCAGCAGTGAAAAAGGTCCCCACTTAAACAGTTTCCCGCTGCACCACGTTTCGAACGTTGTTTATGCTATTTAAACTAGTGTTGCGGTATAAGAAAAATCCATATCATAACAAAAATAAAAAACGTTTTTTGGTATGAACCGGTATACCGCCCAGCACTAACTGTATGTATATATTTAGTTTTTGATAATAGACACCCTAATATAAACACACACATCCTCAATAGGTCAGTTAGAGTAGTATTTTTTGCCCCTAATATTGCTAATTTGAACCCATCCATAGCTAAAAACTGGTTTCTGAGTTCATGTCAGTGCTAATTATTTAAATACCTTAATATTGTTATAAAAATTTAAAAAATTATAATTCAGTGCAGCAATTCAAAGAGCAAAGAAGAAGTTGATATTGTTTATTACTGCATATTCCACAAGTTTTTAATAACATTCTTGTTAAGTAAGTGAATTGGCTATACCCTTTCCTCCTGTCATGCAAATTAACACTTTTCTAGATGTGCTGGCTTGCAGACTTTTTTATTAATGATCCATAGATCATTCTTCATGACAGACATTTCATTCCTTTCTCCTGTTAGCATCGAGATGGCTGGTTGATTCCATTCTTCTGTTACCAGCTGTTCGATTTTGCTCTCAGCTGTCTTGTGGCAATTAGTTCCCTCACTTACCTTCCACGGATCAAGGACTATTTGGATCAGCTGGTAAGTGAACTTTTGTTGTCATCTTCATTGATATAGATTGTCATAAATTAATGGAGAGAGTTCTTCTTGATGCCCAAGCTTTAAGAGAGAGTGCATTAGTTCCAGTTAAAATTGCATGACAAAGTAATTATTCTGATTTAACTGTCTGGTTCAGTAGTCTGATTGTTTGCCTTTTTTCCTGAAGTCTCACATTATAGCATTGTCCTTGAAGGAGTACTGTAATAAACAACATTTAAGTAAGGGCACATTAAATTTGTCTTCATAACACTCTTGTCCTTTCTTTTTCTATTTTAGCCTGATTTCCTTTATAAGGAGAACCTCATGTCTCTAGACTCCAGCTGTTTGCTGCTTATTGTCTTGGTGTTCTCAGCTTTCTTCATTTTCTTAAAGGTATGCAAATACTACTGCAAAATTTGCCAGTACTGGATAAGGTGAAAAATTATATCTTCCAATTCTAGAACTCGGATTGACTTTTGAGTGTTTAACTTTGTCTATAGTATCCGGAAAGTAGAAGTGACTGAGTTTAGATTTTATATTCAATCTAAGTAAAAAGAGCAGTAATAAATTGCATACATTTCGATTACACCATGTAGAAATGACAATACTTGTTCTACATGGTTACCGCCATTTCAGGGCACCATATTGTTTGAGATAATTGGAGTCACAGGTGTTTGTGATTAGTCAAGTGCATTTCATTGCTTCATTAATGCAGGCATAAGATGTCTAGGCTTGCTCCTACCCTTTGTAGTTGCCATTGTTCAGCATGAGGACAAGGGCTGTGCAAATGAAATTCTTGAAAAACAAGAATAAAACTATTAGAGATATTGGTAAAAACCTTAGGATTACCCAAATGAATTGTCTGGAATATCATTAAGAAGAAAGAAGTCACTAGTGAGCTCAGTAATCGCAAAGGGACTGGTAGGCCAAGGATTATCTCCACTGATGATGACGACAGAGTCCTCACTATGGTAAAAGCCTCAAACACCTGTTCAACAGATCAGAAACAGTCTTCAGAGACTACTATCCGCAGAAAACTTAATGGACAGAATGCAATGCAAGGTACAAGCCACTACTTAACCAGAACAATAGGATTGTCAGGTTACAGTTTGCAAAAAAGAATCCTGCAGAATCCTGGAAAAAGGTCATGTGGAAAGATGAGACGATTAATCTGTATCAGAGTGATGGCAAGAGCAAAGTGTGGAGACGAAAGGGAACTACCCAAGATCCATAGCATACTACCTCATCTGTTAAACATGGTGGTGGGTATTTTATGGCCTGGGCATGTGTGACTGCCACAGATACTGGTACAGTTACCTTCATTGATGAAGTAACTGCTGATGGCAGTTGCACAATGAATTTTGAGATATGTAGAAACCTCTTATTTGCTCAAGTTCTAGTAAGTGCCTCCAAATTCATTGAATGACGTTTCATCCTACAGTAAGATAATGATCCCAAACATACTGCCGAGGCAACAAAGGAGTTTTTCAAAGCTAAAAAAATTGAAAATTCTTGATTGGTCAAGCCAGTCACTCAATTTAAATCCAACTGAGCATGCTTTCCATATGCTGAAGTGAAAACTTGAGGGGCATCCCTCCGAAACAAGCAGGAGTAGTAGATGGCTGCATTAGAGGCTTGGCAGAGCATCACTAGGAAAGCTACTCTGTACCTGCTGATGTCTGGCACTGAAGGATTCCAGTTAAAAGCAAGATTGGTTGGAATTAGGGAATCCATTCCCGGGCTCCAGATTACCGGGAGCCAGGGATTCCTGGACAATTTTTCATACCCGCATTCCTGGGAATTAAACTGCTGTTAAAATTCTGTTTTGTTTTTTTTTTAATTTTCCAGCTTGGAAGTAACCTTTACATTTTTTCCTTGAACATAAAAAATATACAGGATTTATGTACACATTTATGTCTGTGTTAAAATAATGTCTGTTTTCCTAACCCTAAATAATGTACGCAATCAAAGTGTTTTCTTTCTAATTTTTAGGCCTATCTGATAAATTGTGTGTGGAACTGCTACAAATATATAAACAACAGAAACCTACCTGAAATTGCTGTTTATCCAGCATTTGAAGCTCCTCCTCAGGTATGTAAATTGCAAAAATTTTGATGTATTAGTTCTCACAATGGTCGAGTCTTGGTTTCAAATCTAGGCTTTGAGGCCTTTGTGAGGAGTCTGATGTTGTCCGTTTTGCATGGGTTGACTCTGAAATTACATCAAAAATAACGGGTAAAACGAATTGCTAGAACAATGTATGCATGATAGATAGATAGATAGATACTTTATTAATCCCAAGGGGAAATTCACATACTTCAACAACAGCATACTGATAAAAAACAATAAATTAAAGAGTGATCAAAATGCAAGTATAACAGACAATAACTTTGTATAATATTAACGTTTACCTCCCCGGGTGGAATTGAAGAGTCGCATAGTGTGGGGGACGAACGATCTCCCCAGTCTGTCAGTGGAGCAGGACAGTGACAGCAGTCTGTCGCTGAAGCTGCTCCTCTGTCTGGAGCTGATACTGTTTAGTGGATGCAGTGGATTTTCCATGATTGACAGGAGCCTGCTCAGTGCCCGTCGCTCTGCCACGGATGTCAAACTGTCCAGCTCCATGCCCACAATAGAGCTTGCCTTCCTTACCAGTTTGTCCAGGCGTGAGGCATCCTTCTTCTTTATGCTGCCTCCCCAGCACACCACCGCATAGAAGAGGGCACTCGCCACAACCGTCTGATAGAACATCTACAGCATCTTATTGCAGATGTTGAAGGACGCCAGCCTTCTAAGGAAGTATAGTCGGCTCTGTCCTCTCTTGCACAGAGCATCAGTATTGGCAGTCCAGTCCAATTTATCATCCTGCTGCACTCCCAGGTATTTATAGGTCTGCACCATCTGCACACAGTCACCTCTGATGATCACGGGGTCCACGAGGGGTCTGGGCCTCCTAAAATCCACCACCGGCTCCTTGGTTTTGTTGGTGTTCAGGTGTAAGTGGTTTGAGTCGCACCATTTAACAAAGTCCTTGATTAGTTTCCTATACTCCTCCTCCTGCCCACTCCTGATGCAGCCCACGATAGCAGTATCATCAGCGAACCTTTGCACGTGGGAGGACTCCGAGTTTTATTGGAAGTCCAATGTATATAGGCTGAACAGGACCAGAGAAAGTACAGTCCCCTGCGGCGCTCCTGTGTTGCTGACCACAATGTCAGACCTGCAGTTCCCGAGACGCACTTACTGAGGTCTGTCTGTAAGATAGTTCACAATCCTTGCCACCAGGTATGAATCTACTCTCATCTCTGTCAGCTTGTCCCTAAGGAGCAGAGGTTGGATGGTGTTGAAGGCGCTAGAGAAGTCCAGAAACACAATTCTTACTGCACCACTGCCTCTGTCCAAGTGGGAGAGGGATCGGTGTAGCATATAGATGATGGCATCCTCCGCTCCCACCTTCTCCTGGTATGCGAACTGCAGAGGGTCGAGGGTGTGGCAGACCTGTGGCCTCAGGTGGTGAAGCAGCAGCCGCTCCATGGTTTTCATCACATGTGACGCCAGAGCGGCAGACCGGAAGTCATTCAGCTCACTAGGATGGGATACCTTTCGGTCTGGGGTGATGCAAGATGTTTTCCAAAGCCTCTGGACTCTCCCCTGTTCCAGGCTTAGGTTGAAGATGCGCTGTAGAGGACTCCCCAGCTCCAGCGCCCAGGCCTTCAGCAGTCGGGGCAATACTCCATCTGGACCCACTGCTTTGCTGGCACAAAGCCTCCTCAGCTCTCTGCTTACCTAGGCTGCTGTAATTGTGGGTGGGGGGGAAACTCTCTCCTATGCTGGTATCAGCAGAAGGATGGTTGGAGGGTGCAGTACTCTGAGGTGAGAGTGGGTTAGGGTGGTGATAAGCCAGCATCTCATTCATTTAATAATCCAAGTCATGGCGTTTCAGACTATACAAGTTTACACAAGTCTCACTTTTTGTTGTATTCTGTTAAATAAAGTAGTGTACAGTACAAACCTTTCATACTATATTGATCCATTGCTTTTATTGGCTCTTGGAAATATGAAGTATAACATTTAAAGCATCACATTGTAGTACACTGTGTCCTGTGATAAAAGGTTCTGCTGGAAAATGGCTAATATCAAAATAATTTAAGTGCAAAAAACTTTTACAAAGATGTTCAGAAAATCTTTTATACTAGAGTATATTGAATGCACGTTTCTTTGTTTTATGTTTTGAATAAGGGTGTTCTTCACCCCCCAGTTGTTCACATAACTGTGTGTACTTTTGACTACACACAAATGTATTCCAGAACTGCTAGGACATTAAAATATATATAAACTTTTTTAAAATGTATTTTTTTTATTGAGTTTGTTAAAAGTATATAACATTCCATACAATCAAGTCAAACTTAACAAAATTGCAATCAAATCAACCCCCACCCAAGAGAAAGGCCAAGAACCAGAGCAAAACTGTAAGAGTAGTAAAGAGAGAAGGGAGTCTTTTCCTCCAATATAAATGATTATTCTAAAATATTATTGATTAGGTCCTGCCAGGCTGTAAAAAAGTTTTGAACAGATCGTCTAAGTGAGAATTAGATTTTTTCCAATTTCAAATAGTATATAACATCAGTTACCCCCTGACTTAAAAGAGGTGGGTTAGGATTCTTCCAGTTGAGCAAGATACAGTAAGTCTACATGCCAATAGTGTAGTCAAATCAATTACAGTTTGTCCTTCTCCACTTTAAACCCATCTGGGAGTACACCTAACACAGCTGTTAATGGATTAGGAGGGATTATGACACCAAGGCTGACCGATAGGCATTTTGTCCAGAATGATGTTAATTTGGTACATGTGGCCCAGTGAGGCTGGAACTTGATTGCAATGTTCGCAGGATGGATCTTGCCCTGGAAACATTTTGGACAATTTTAAACGAGATAGACGTGCTTGATGAAAGGTTTTAAGTTGAATAATTGAGTGCTTCGCACATATGGAGCTAGAGTGAATTCTGTGTGTGGCTGCCTTCCACTCCTTTTCTGAAATGTTGAGTAAGAGATCCTTTGCCCACTGTACTCTGGTATCTTTAAATAGAAAGGACTTTAAAGTGGTTTTACAGTATATATTATAGAAATGCTGAGTCCCTAAGACTGATCAGTATTTCATCTGGAATAGAAATAGGTGGGAGGTGAGAATAAAAGGGCAGATTAAAATATGTAAATTTATTAACTATACGATAATGATTGCACTTTGCCTGCAATAAAACAAAAACAACACTGAATATTTGGTCTAAAATTGTGGTTAAACTATGCTGCTTAAAATTGGGTAACTGTATATAATTATACAGTAGGGTTTTTCACAGGTTTGCATCTACAAATACTAATGTGTTTACCACTATGTATATTAATTTGCTGGAAAAGCACAACACTTCAACATTGACACATCTGAAGAAACAATCTCAGAACAGTATTCAAGAATTACTTTAATTAGCATTTTTGAGAATACATAATTTTGATAAAACAAAGGCATTTTCTATGATAATATCCTGAAAAACTCAACAAAGCATTATTTCTCTCAATACACTTCTTAAACTTGCAAATGTTTGGCATGTTTAATGTGTTACTATCTCAGTCACCCTTAGGGTTTACAAAGTATTATGTATTGTTTAAATAAATAATTATTTTCATAAATCTGACAGTATTGAATTTAATTTCTCTATACAGTATGTCCTTCCCACCTATGAAATGGCAATGAAGATGCCTGTGAAGGAGCCACCACCCCCTTATATGGCTGCTTAAGGAGAAAATGTCACTTCTTCACACTCCATTTAAACCAGCTTGCTGTTTTAATCTTGCAATACCTAAATAAACACTAGGGATGGCCTATTCTGTAATATTTTAAATCTTACAATAGTGGGTGAGAGAGAGAGATACTTTGGAAAAATAAAAATAGATATGTATATATAAAATGGCTTAGTAAACTACAAATGAAGAATGAAAATAAAGCTATTTCATAGTCATCTTTTCTATACCTTTACTGAAGTAAGTGGTCATTTAAAGTTAGCATCATCCAAATGCTGATCCAGAAGCGTCCGCTTTATTTTTGTATTTTTTGTGTTTGGTAAACATATGACTATTAATTAGTGAAAAAAACTTGAAAGACAATCTTATATTTTGGGTTTAATTTTTTGGACTTTAATAAATTAATACAACCCATATTCCTCATAGCACTATGAGGAACCTACTTTGCACTTTCCTTTCATATTTAGCTTTTGTGTACCTGTGTGCCATGTTACTTTTTGAGGCCTTGTTTGCTTATCCTTACTCATTATAAGTCTTACTTTGACATAAACAGGTTAATGTATTGTACAATTTGGTTAAAATTTCATGCATTTTAAGATGAAAGATTTAAACGTTATTTAACAATATTTGCATGATGATTTTGGTATTTGTTCTGATTCTTGTGAAATACTAAGTTTGCCTCAATAAAGCTTCAGATTTTTAAAAATAATTGAATGGCCTTGGTTGTTAGCTTTGATAATCTCTACATAATAAGTGTCTAATATTTTCTGTTAAATTGAAAAGTATGACCTTACAATCCAATGTTTCTAACAGAAAAAGAAGGCCTTTGTCTACTAAAGCAAAGAATATGAGACAGGTGTTGGTGCAGGATAAACTAATTTGCATATATCGGATGTAACTCTTCATATGCATTTTTTTTTCAGGAAATGACTGGAATTGTACTGATCTTGTATTCTGTCATTTCTTTATTAAAAATTGTGGCTAGCTATGTTTGAAATGCAGGTTTTCCTTTCAACTTCAGTGCTGCTTGTTTTGTGGTGTGTGTGCATTTTTACATCATTAGAACAATCCAGTAATTGTATACCAACTATTGTTGAGATGACAATCTCAAATGTGTTTATGTGCATAATACAGTATTTCAGTCACTATAACAATGGAAAGTTCAATAAATTGCCCAAGGTCGCACTGTTACAGCCATGTGACATCTTACTAAATTTCTAGTTATATAAACATAATTTGTGTGCAATGCTTTGTAGTGAAATATTCATAGTGAAATATTCATAGCATATTTTAGAATAGCAGGAATTTATTCATATTCTAGGCGTTTGTGTGTGTGATGTGTCTGTGCTAGCCCTCATCTGTTTAGTGTAATGACACTTTCCTATGAACAATGTTTAATTCCACTTTTCTTTTTCCTAAAGATGTCACTTTTGAAATTTCTTGGTCATACAGAACATTCACCAGTGGAAATGCCCCCAGTGGCGTGTGGGTGTGGGTGTGTGTTGTGGGTCCATATTGTTGTCACAGTTCATGATGCACTTTAACACTAGAATTACCAGAGCCTACGAAAAAACTCGTATATCCGGCCCACCTTAAATCGCTTCTTAAATCCGTTGTTGTGGCCCGCGCTAGGCCACAGAAGCTGTTGAATTGTTCTTGAAGCTTTTGTGAAAGTGTTTATTTGATCTTTGGAACTCGGGCTTTACATATTCTATAGTTTATGCCTACTACATTTTGTAACATTTATTACTAAAATATGAAAAAGTTTCTGTTTTAACAATGTGTTTACACAGATTATTTTAGAAACGGAATCCAAATAACGATCTATCATTTCCACTGTAAAACTCCACTTCACTCCCAGGTAAACAATCAAGGCATGAGCTGGGAAAAGTTCGCTCACGTTCTAAGTCGATGGAGGGATGGAATAGCCGGCTGCTGGCAGCTTGTCTTTTATCAGCACATTTAGAGGACAAAGGATGCTGACGGAGAGGTGTGAACGGATTTAAGAAGCGATTTAAGGTGGGCCGGATATACGAGTTTTTTCGTAGGCTCTGCTAATTCTAGTGTTAAATGTCCACATTTTTGTTTTAAGCACCATTTTAAAAGGTTTCCTTGTGCAGTAGTCTTTAGGATCCATTTGCTTTGTTTACTATTCAGTATTTCTTGTGTTCAATATGATAGCACAAACGCACTACCTGGGCCTGTAATGAAAAAACGCCAATGGTTAGGCTGTCACATTTGTTCTGGTTTCTTGTGTTGGTGGAGGAATTAACAGCATTCCAAGCTTTTAACATTTTACATTTTGTAACAGTTCTTAATTATACTTAATGGTATGTTTGTGTAACTTGATTGAAATTTAATTTTAAAGTCCTGCCTTTCTATACATCATATACTGTATGGGCTTTGAGGGTGGATTTACAATTGCCAAACAGCAAACTTGATTTTCTTCTTTCCTTATAAAACCGCTTCCTAACTAACTGGCACTGTAACTGGCTTCTCTCTCCCTGTCACAAAATATATTGCTCAATAATATTTGAATGCTGGTTTAAATTGAGAGTCTTAACTGCTGCATGTCAACTCATACATTCTTCTGAGCTACAGGTCATACCACAGTGAATGATTAACCAACTCTAATGCATGGTTTAAGTTCCTTCACCTCAACATAAAGGCCAGAGCTACTTCAGAATAAACTAAGAGATGGAGAAACAGCCAAAAATGAAGTAACATTTTCCAATAAATGAAGAATTAAAAGGTAAGATGATTAAACTAACTGTTAATCAGCTATGTTGTATAGCTTGTCATTGCATATGGTACTCTAGTTTTCATTGTAAAGTTGTCAGACCTTGACATATTACTATTATAGTTTTGCTTTTGTTATGGATGTAATAAAATCATTTAACTCTTGATGTTTTGTTTTTAGATTGTTTCTGTTTTTATATGTTGGAAAACCCCACTAAGAAGGTTTGAATTTTTTTTTAAATGCATTGATTATTTCAGGCATTCCTCTACAAAAGACCACAATTGCTAGTTTCACAAATTTCCTGAAGGCTTACTAGCCGATAAGTAGGCAGACGGGCATCCAAGCCTGTCTAAACTTCCAAGTCACATAATTCTAAAGGTACCAGCAGGTGGCACTACTTGTTTGACTTAAATAGATTTATACAGTAGATAGATAAGACACTATACAGGATAGTACTGTTTTTGTCCCAAGGGGAGATTTACCTTTTTCAGATGCTCTAGAAATATAACAAACAACCCCCTCAACACATAAAGGAACTACAAAAAAAATGGTATGATTGAGTTAATAAGAGAGCAGTCACGATGAGGAATTACAAAGGCAGATTGCTGTAAGTATTGCCTTAACTTGAAAGTGGAAGATTACATTAGATTTTTGCTAGAAAACACTAAATAAATGTAGTAGTTTCTTTAGTGACTTACAAAATAACCCCTATTAAAACTGTTAGCGTTACTTTAAAATAACTATTGAAATTAATATGGTAATGATAATGCACTACATTGTTTTTCATACCACACAACTTTTATCCATCATTATGTCCGATTTAATCCATTTAAGGTTTGAGAGAGCTGGCGCCTGTACCATTGCAGTGTGTACTCACGCTAGCACTCTGGACTAGTTAACACTAGAATTACCAAAGCCTACGAAAAAAACTTGTAAATCCGGCCCACCTTAAACCTGTACTTCAGTACTTGTTTTGTTATACTTGTACCTTTTCTGAAAGTGCTTATTTGATATTTGGACTTCAGTCTTCACACATTATACACTTGATGTCAAAATTTTGTCATTAGTGCTATAACATGAAAAAAATTTGTCTTTTAGGTATGTGTTCATCATTTCTGTCATTCTACACTTACATAGATCTTTGTACACACGGAACACATATGAAATGCATGTGTTCCAAATAACGATATATTATTTACACTATACAGCTCCCGGTACTTGACTCCCAGACAAACAAGGCTTGAGCTGAGAGAGCTTTTTGCGATTTCTGCTGTGGTGGGAGGATGGGATAGTAGGCTGCTTGCTGCTTGTGCTTATCAACACATTTACAACACAAAAGACCCTGACGGAGAGGTGTTAACAGTGTTGACCGGGTTTACAAGTTTTTTTGTAGGATTTAGTAATTCTAGTGTTAAAGGCACAAGTTATATGCAGAATATCCTCATTCCCTGGTACCTTGATAAAAAAGAATGTGTTGAAATGCAGAACTTTATCTATTTAATAGAAAGCACAAATCAGCTTTTCTGATGTACTCCTTACCCCAGCTGGTCAGTTATATGCCCAGTCTCTGAAACCTTGCAGAGGGAAAAAAAAAAACATGGAGAAAAAAAACCAAAATATTAATAACAAACTAGATTACTGCATATACATAACCAATATTCAATGTAATAACATATATTGCTTAGCATGTCAACAATAAATATAACAACTAGGTTTACAGTGTGTATATAACGAATTATCCTATTTCTATAAGCATTGTGTTTACCAATAAGCCTTATTCTGTTTCTCAAAAGCATGTGAAGTAATGTGAAAGATGTGTGAATTTTGAGTGTTAGTGTAATTGTTTTTTGGGGATGTGGTGATGGTGTGATTTTTTTTTTTTATAAAATAAGTCAGTTTTAGAATTTGCACTGCCATTGTACAGGGTGAGCTAAAAAGAAGTACCACATTTCAAACGTTTATCGTACAAAAATGCTACAAGATAAAATATATTTCATTATGACACAAGAAAGGGTATACAAAATAGATTATTTTCACTGTGTTTTAAAAGTGACATCTTCAAGGTGGTGGCCATCATTAGAGATACACACTTCAAGACTTGTTCAGCCATTTCAAGGAGAACAGCGGCGATTTTGTGGCGAATAGCGTACTTGAGGGCTTCACGGTTTTGAGGTCGGTGTGTGTATACATTCGACTTGAGATAGCCCCACAAGAAGAAATTGCACAGAGCGAGATCAGGCGAATATGAAGGCCACACGACATTGCCACGCAGGGAGATCAGCTTCCCCAGAAATATCTCCCGCAAAACTTGCATGGATCTCCACACCTTATGAGCTGTTGCTCCATCCTGTTGAAACCAGGCATCCACCACATCCATTATTTCTAGTTGGGGCCGCAAAATGTTCTCTAGCATTTCAATGTAACATTCTGAAGTGATGGTGACCGTTGCTCCCCCTCCTCAAAAAAGTAAGGGCCTACAATGCCAAATTCTGCAATGGCACACTAAATTGTAATACGCTCACTGTGCTGGGGTCTCTGATGAAGTTCGAGGGTTGTTTTCAGTCCAGTACTGGATGTTTTGCTTATTTACACAACCATTCAAATGGAAATGTGCCTCGTCGCTGCACATGACAATAGCATCTCGATGAACAACTCTATGGTTCTTCCAGTCTCTCTCAGTGAGTTCCTGCACTACCATAATTTTGTATGCATGGAAAGTAAGGTCCTCATAAGCATGCTTGTGCGCTGAACGTCTAGGAGACTGCAAAATTAATGCCTTTACAGCTTGGATGTTTTCAGGCTTTCGTACAGTCCGAGGATGCCTGGAGATTCTGTTTAATGTTGTACCTGTTTGTCTAAATGTAGGCACCCAGTGAAGAATTGTTTTCCGATTTGAGACATCATTGAGGAGGAATGCTGAAGTGTGTTTGGAAGGCGTGTTGCGCAATGATGATGGATTTGTTGTTTTAGAAGAATGCTTCGACAGCAAAACACGATGCGCACTGGACCAAGGCATGTTGCCGATTGAGAACTACAAGCAATCGCCTATCAAAGTACCCCCACCCCAACCCACTCGGCTATCTCTACCTCGCGCAGTGACCTTGAGAAATGTGGCATTTCATTTTGGCTCACCCTCTGTGTGTGTGTGTGTGTATATATAATATATAATATGTATAGTTTGGCATAATGCAGTACATTGAACCAGTTCTGCTGAAACACATTGAGAGCATTATGTTGGCTAAAAGCACTAAGCATCACCTCACTTCTTAACCTAACTTCCACTACTCCTTCCCATAACTTCATGCTGTGGCTCATCCTGCACATCCCACTCATTCTTAAATATTGGCACCAGTACACTTCTTCTCCACTCCTCAGGCATCCTCTCACTTTCCAAGATTCCATTAACCAATCTGGTTAAAAACTCAACTGGCATCTCTCCTAAACACCTCCATGCTTCCACGGGTATGTCATCTGGACCAACAGCCTTTCCATTTTTCATCCTCTTCATAGCTGTCCTTACTTCCTTCCTCCTTGCTAATCCGTTGCACTTCCTGATTCACTATCTCCACATCATCCAACCTCTTCTCTCTCTCTCGTTTTCTTCATTCATCAGCCTCTCGAAAGTACTGTGAGTACATTTCCATCTTTATCCTTTATTTCCCTAACCTGCTTCACATCTTTCCCAGCTTGGTCCCTCGGTCTAGCCAATCTGTACAGGTCCTTTTCTGCCTCCTTAGTGTCCAACCTCTCATACAACTCATCACACGCCTTTTCTTTAGCCTTTGTCACCTCTCTCTTCACCTTGCGCCTTATCTCCTTGTACTCTTGTCTACTTTCTGCATCTCTCTGACTATCCCACTTCTTCTTTGCCATCCTCTTCCTCTGTATACTCTCCTGTACTTCCCCATTCCACCACCAGGTTTCCTTTTCTTCCTTCCTCTGTCCAGATGCCACACCAAGCACCCTTCTTGCTGTCACCCTTATTACATCTGCTGTAGTTTCCCAACTGTCTGGTAATTCTTCACTACCACCCAGTGCCTGTCTCACCTCCTCCCTAAACTCAACCTTGCAGTTTTCCTTTTTCAAGTTCCACCATTTGATCATTGGCTCTGCCCTCACTCTCTTCCGCTTCTTGATCTCCAGTGTCATCCTACAGACCACCATCTTATACTGCTTAACTACACTTTCCCCTGCCACCACTTTGCAGTCTTTAGTCTCCTCCAGATTGACTCTTCCTCATAGGATGTAATCTACCTGTGTGCATCTTCCTCCACTCTTGTACATAACCCTATTTTCCTCCCTCTTCTTAAAATATGTATTCACCACAGCCATGTCCATCCTTTTGGCAAAATCCACTATCCTCTGACCTTCTTCATTCCTCTCCCTGACACCATACCTACCCATCACCTCCTCGTCTCCTCTGTTCCCTTCACCAACATGTGCATTGAAATCTGCTCCAATCACCACTTTCTTTCCCTTGGGTACACTGTTCATCCAACTCACTCCAAAAATCTTCTTTCTCATCCATTGCACACCCAACTTGTGGGCCATATGCACTAACAACATTCATCATCACACCTCCAATTTCCAGCTTCCAGATTACTCTGACACTCTTTTCACCTCCAAAACACTCTTGACATACTGTTCCTTCAGAATAACCCCTACTCCATTTCTCCTCCTATCCACAACATAATAAAACAATTTGAATCCACCTGGCCTTACTCCCTTTCCATTTAGTCTTTTGCACACACAATATATCAACCTTCCTTCTCTCCATCATATCAGCTAACTCTCTCCCCTTACCAGTCATACTGCCAACATTCAAAGTTCCTACCCTCCATTCCACTCTCTTTACCTTCCTCCTGTCCTCCTGCCTCCGGACATGTCTCCCCCCCTCTTCTTCTTATTCTTCTTTTTCAGCCAACAAAGGATTACTTACAATGGATTACTTACTGTTTGTCTTAAAACTAGAAAACAAGTTGTACAACTTCAGTGATTAATTTACTATTTCAGACTTACCTTGAGGGCGGCTATTTCAAGTGGAAACTAACTAATAAAAGTTGCCACGTCAGTGGGAAAGCTGAGCCTGCTTCATGTTACTGAGTGTTTTTATGATGTGTTGTACTTTTGATTTTTTTTTTTTATGTGCAGTTCTGTTTCTAGGTTCAGCCTATTCTGGTATTTATTTTTAAAGACAGATGAAGGTCACTGAACATTCCCAACTCTGCTCAAACAATAGCTTTCTACTGGGAGTTAATATTAATGAACACAAAAATAAAATGTTAGGTATGTTTATTTTACTATTAATAATAGTTAATATTTTTCTTTTGGTCCTCATTATACACTGTATGTTAGCCTGCTGTTCTAAAAAAGATTGTAGACCAAACGAGTTTACCAGACATCAAAATACTGTTAACATTGCCAGACTGGACCTGAGGGTGGGTGAGAGACAGAGTGTGACTAATGACTGTTTGTACAGGGTAGTGAGGTGGAAGGGTTGAGAAAGAGAACACTTGCCCGTTAAAAAGCACTCTTGTAAAAATCAATTAGCCTTGATGTGTAGTTTTTGGATTGTCTTAATCCTGCCACGGATCGGCTCAAGGAGGTGGAAAATAAGTAGGAATCATTACCATAGACCTCACGTGAGCAATGGGAGATGTTGAATTGGTGTGGGTGGTTGATGTGAAAGAGGAGAAGGAGGCAATGTTGGTGAGACGCATCAGTGAATTGAATTGCATCCAAGTGTGGGTTAGATCACTGTGTAATTAATGGTCCTTTGAAGCCCCAAATTTTTAATTGGGGTTCTTTCATCAGAATCAGAGTTCACTTTTATTGGCCAGGTACTCTATTGTGTACTAGGAGTTTGTCTTGGATAGTATTGGTGCAACATATAAGGACAACACTGAATACAAAAGATAAATATAAGAAGAAAATACTAGGGAGCTCTGCCCCCTGCTCGCTTCGCTTCCCCAACCCCGGGGTGGGCACTATGCATTAGCCACTTCACGTATGGGGAAGCGGATGTACAATTTAAACAGATTGTTATTTTCGTGGGAATAGTCACATAGGCGTAATAGAACTAACTATTTTACATTACAGTGAGTAATTAACAATAGTAAAAAATAGTAAAATGTCCATCCATCCATTATCCAACCCGCTATATCCTAACTACAGGGTCACTGGGATCTGCTGGAGCCAATCCCAGCCAACACAGGGTGCAAGGCAGGAACCAAACCCCGGGCAGGGCGCCAGCCCACCGCAGGGCGCGCACACACACTCACACATACCAAGCACACACTAGGGACAATTTACAATCGCCAATGCATCTAACCTGCATGTCTTTGGACTGTGGGAGGAAACCGGAGCACCTGGAGGAAACCCACAGAGAGAACATGCAAACTCCACGCAGGGAGGACCCGGGAAGCAAACCCGGGTCTCCTAACTGCAAGGCAGCTATGCTACCCATTGCGCCACTGTGCCGCCCATAGTAAAATGTAATAAACTGAAAAAAAATTGTTTCATGTTGTGTTAGAGGTATTCATTGTGTTATACGTTTTCATTCTGTTTGGCTTTGAAATTAACACGCAAATACTTTTTAAATTTACACTTTTACTATAAAACTTAAGTAAAAACAATATTTGGACTTAACTTTTCGTCAGTATTGCATTGAATTTTGATTCCGTGTTTGTCCTTGCATCGTGACAACGCAAGGTATAACTGCTGCATGAGTGAATATCATTTCTTTCTCTCTAATAAATAAACCAACTTTTCGAATGTTTGTCTGTGATTTGTTAATTGTCTTAGCAAAAGCTATTCTAACGGGAAACTGTAAACGTTTTAATACGAATGGCAAACTGTATCAAGATCTACTTTGGTGTCTAATGTTATCCGTGGAAGATGTACTACATTACTTTTCTTGTCGCCTGTTAAAATTTTACGTCATAATTGTTCTACCAAGTTTGAATACAACTAATCTTGTCCTATTGCATAGCCTATCACTCATACATAAATTATTCAATAACATTACGATACATCCTTCTTTCAACAGTAATTCGGCTGGTGGAAGACCAGACGATGTTAACGGTTGTAGAAATTCTACGGGATATTGTAAGCTGATGTTTTCATCTTCTGCACCGTCACCACCATTTGTTTCAGCAGTCTATTGATATGCATTTAACCAATTTGCTGTGTAACTGATCGACAGTTTTCTCGTTGATTTGTTTGACTTCATCGTTTCTTGGTTCTAGGATTGCCCGTTTACTCATTTCTTCTGTTGATAACCCTTCTGGATAAAATTCTTCAATAAGATTTGGACATGATAAGTCTTCTTTTATTGGGAACTTAAAGTGAGGAAAACGTAAACATTTATAAGAGCTGAGAGTGCAGGAACTGTGTCTGACAAAAGCATTCACACGAATGAGAGGTGAGAGGACTGTGGGCGTGGGCCTTTAACTGGAAAAGTTTGAGAGGAGGGTGGAACATGAAAAATCTCTTGGCATTTCATCTCAAGATTTTCTTTTATAACAGAGAGATATAAAATGATACAATATGATGCAGCATATAAGGGCAATACAAAAAACAAAGGGATAATAGGATTAAATTGTCTAGTCAATATGGTGTGCAGATATACAGTGGGGCAAAAAAGTATTTAGTCAGCCACCAATTGTGCAAGTTCTCCCACTTAAGAAGATGAGAGAGGCCTGTAATTTTCATCATAGGTATACCTCAACTATGAGAGACAGAATGAGAAATAAAAATCCAGAAAATCACATTGTCTGATTTTTAAAGAATTTATTTGCAAATTATGGTGGAAAATAAGTATTTGGTCACCTACAAACAAGCAAGATTTCTGGCTCTCACAGACCTGTAACTTCTTCTGTAAGAGGCTCCTCTGTCCTCCACTCGTTACCTGTATTAATGGCACCTGTTTGAACTCGTTATCAATATAAAAGACACCTGTCCACAACCTCAAACAGTCACACTCCAAACTCCACTATGGCCAAGACCAAGAGCTGTCAAAGGACACCAGAAACAAAACTGTAGACCTGCACCAGGCTGGGAAGACTGAATCTGCAATAGGTAAGCAGCTTGGTGTGAAGAAATCAACTGTGGGAGCAATTATTAGAAAATGGAAGACATACAAGACCACTGATAATCTCCCTCGATCTGGGGCTCCACGCAAGATCTCACCCTGTGGCAGGGCCAGATTTTCCTATAGGCTAACTAGGCTTCAGCCTAGGGCCTCAAGATCAAGAGGGGCCTACATTCAAATTGTTAGCAAAATTTTATTATCTCTCATGTAATTTACAAACTTAAAAATGGAAGGTGAAAGGGCCTCATAAGTGGAATAGCCTAGGGCCTTTTTCATATAAATCCGGCCCTGCCCTGTGGGGTCAAAATGATCACAAGAACGGTGAGCAAAAATCCCAGAACCACTCGGGGGGGACCTAGTGAATGACCTGCAGAGAGCTGGGACCAAAGTAACAAAGGCTACCATCAGTAACACACTACGCCGCCATGGTCTCAAATCCTGCAGTGCCAGACGTGTCCCCCTGCTTAAGCCAGTACATGTGCAGGCCCATCTGAAGTTTGCTAGAGAGCATTTGGATGATCCAGAAGAGGACTGGGAGAATGTCATATGGTCAGATTAAACCAAAATAGAACTTTTTGGTAAAAACTCTACTTGTCGTGTTTGGAGGAGAAAGAATGCTGAGTTGCATCCAAAGAACACCATACCTACTGTAAAGCATGGGGTGGAAACCTCATGCTTTGGGGCTGTTTTTCTGCAAAGGGACCAGGACGACTAATCCGTGTAAAGGAAAGAATGAATGGGGCCATGTATCATCAGATTTTGAGTGAAAACCTCCTTCCATCCGCAAGGGCATTGAAGATGAAACGTGGCTGGGTCTTTCAGCATGACAATGATCCCAAACACACCGCCCGGGTAACGAAGGAGTGGCTTCGTAAGAAGCATTTCAAGGTCCTGGAGTGGCCTAGCCAGTCTCCAGATCTCAACCCCATAGAAAATCTTTGGAGGGAGTTGAAAGTCCGTGTTGCCGAGGAATGGGCCAAAATACCAGCAACAGTGTGTGAAAACCTTGTGAAGACTTACAGAAAACGTTTGACCTCTGTCATTGCCAACAAAGGGTATACAACAAAGTATTGAGATGAACTTTTGTTATTGACCAAATACTTTTTTCCCACCATAATTTGCAAATAAATTCTTCAAAAATCAGACAATGTGATTTTCTGTATTTTTTTTTTCTCATTTTGTCTCTCATAGTTGAGGTATACCTATGATGAAAATTACAAGCCTCTCTCATCTTTTTAAGTGGGAGAACTTTCACAATTGGTGGCTGACTAAATACTTTTTGCCCCACTGTACAGTAGGTATAGAAAAGAATCCCCCCCTTTAAAATATTCCCTTTTTTTTTTTTTGCTTTACAGCCTTAAATGAAATCACACACACAAAATATTTCTTCCCAGCTTTACTTACTCAATGCAATCTATAACATCCAAGTGAAAGATATCACAGCTACAGTTCAGAAAAATTATAAAAAATCAAAAACAAGGCATACTGAGATTAATAAAGGATCTCTCCCCAATGTCAATATTTTGTTGAACCACCTTTTGCTTTAATGACAGCCTTGAGTCTGTTGGGATACTTCGCTATCAGCTTTGCACATCTAGATTGAGCAATATTTGCCCACTCTTCTTTACAGAACTGGTCAACTTCGGTCAAATTGGATGGTGAGTGTTGGTGGGCTGCTATCTTCAAATCTTTCCACAGAGTTTCTGTGGGATTTAGGTCTGGCCTCTGGCTGGGCCACACGAGGACATTCACTTTTTTCTCCTTCAGCCACTGTGTGGTCAATTTTGCTGTGTGCTTCGTGTCATTGTCGTGTTGAAAGGTGAACATTCTGCCCATCTTCAACTTTCTGGCAGAGGATAGCAGGTTTTCCTCAAGAATTTGACCGTATTTTGCCCCATTTATTTTTCCTTCTACCCTAACGAGAGCCCCAGGCTCTGTGGCAGAGAAACACTCCCACAGCAGGATGCTGCATCCTCAATGCTTTACTGTAGGTATGGTGTGTTGTGGATGGTGAGCTGTATTAGATTTCCACCAGGTGTACCGTTTGGTATTGAGGACAGAGAGTTCGATTTTGGTCTCATCTGACCATAACACCTTTTTTCCACCTGGCATCAGAATCTTCAAGGTGCATTCTGGCAAAGCTCAAATAAGCCTTAATGTAGCCTTTCTTGAGAAGTGACTTTTTCCCTGCGACCCTCCCAAACAAGCCGCAATTGTGGAGCAGTTGTGAAGTTGCTGTCACATACGCACAATGACCACTCTTTGCAATAAAATCCTGTAACTCCTTCAAAGTGGCCATTGGCCAATTCGTAGCCTCTCATACCAGTTTCCTCCTTGCTCTTCCATCCAGTTTGGAGTGACAGCTGGATCCAGGGAGGGTCCTAGTAGTATCAAACACTTGCCACTTCTTTATTATGGACTTTACTTTGCTCCTTGGGATTGATGAAGCCTTTGAGATTTTTTTGTATCCATCTCCTGCCTTATGTCTGTCCACAACTCTATCCCTGAGATATTTTGAAAGTGGCTTACCACCCATAGTCGGTTGTTTGCTGTCAGTTGCACTACCAAGCAATGGAATGCTCCAGGAACAGCTGTTTTTATGCTTCACTCGTCACAATGATTACAATTGATCACAGGTGGAGGCCAGTAACCACACTGTAAAAAAAAAAATGTTACATTTACGGTAAAATACTGGCAGCTGGGGTCGCCAGAATTTTACTGTAATAAATAAGGTGACAATATTTTTAGGTCTACAGTACAATTTTGTAGTAAAAACTATTTGTTCTTTGTAACAAATTCCAACAGAAGGGAATGTTTAACCATAACCTGAAATTCATGTTGTGTAATAAATATGCCAATCAGTAAACAATATGTATTGTCAGGGTCAAAGCCCAGTATACAGTTTGCAGCAGTAAAGTAACAAAAATCAATAGCAAGTATGTACCATTTAATTATACACATTGAAAACAATTCAATATTTTAGGAAGTTATAGCACATTGTCTGGTGGGGAAGTAAAGTTTGCTTTTGTGGTGTATGGTGTCCTACTTATTGAATACAACCCACCATAAATCAGCTTCCATAATCTCAAAAAACCTTCAGCATGCAGGGAAAAATAAGTCTGCTAACTTAGTTTAAGTTTTTTTCCCTACTATTCAAATGTATGCGGTTCACCAGGAACAATATGGTAAAAGGGGGCGTGTCCTTATGCAAATATCATAACTGGTTTTACTGAAACAGCGTTTTACATTTTACGGTTGTTTACCTTCGCTATTTAACAGTTTTACACTGTAAAATTAACAGATTTTTTCAGTGTAACTGTAATACATCAATAAACGGTATTTAGCATATTTTGAAGGTAGAAAAATACCGATTTTACAGAACTTGGCTGTAAAAAATAATGAAATGTATTGTTTAAGATATACAGTTAATTTTCAGTAGAACATAAGGTAACTTTCCTTTTTTTCAGAAAAGGTCTTTTACTTTCACCATTTACAGTATTTTTACTGTTAAATTTACTGACATTTTTTACAGTGCATGGTCTGCAATGGAAATGGTGGTTACCTACACCTGATTGAGTTTACAAATATTGTTTAGGAGGGGGTGATCCTTTACTAATCTTAGTATGTCTTGTTTTTTATTTTTTAAAGTTCTTTTGAACTGTAGCTGTGATATCTTTCACTCAGATGTTATAGATTGCATTGAGTAAGTAAAAGTGGAAAAAAATATCGGTTTGTGTGTTTTCATTTAAGGCTGTAGGGGGTGATTCTTTTCTATACCCACTGTATATGTGTATGTATGTGTGTGTGTGTGTGTGTATATGTATGTGTGTATATATATATATATATATATATATATATATATATACACACTATATATGCACATACTAAATCGACAGGACACACATTCAACTGGGACAACGTGAAAGTAAAATGTAAGGCCAGTACAAAAAGCGCCAGAGAGTTGGCCGAGTCTTGGCTATCAGATGAAAATGCCATCAACAGACACTTGGACATAAACCCAGCATATGCCAACTTAAGAAGGACATATGCACTTTAATTTAACGATAACCCCCCCCCCCCCTTTTTGATCATACGGACTTAGTCACCTCCACCCACCCCCCCCCCCTGAATGTGCTGCTATATATTGCCTTTGATTCTTGTAAGTCTAAGCATTATCCTCTGATGAAGACCCCTGATAGGGGTTGAAAGCTCAGGAATAAAACTATTTTATGATACGTGATTCGTTTTTTCTCCCTTTGTGGATCTCCAACTGCAAATATGCAAACCGGATCACAGACCTTCTCTTCCATATATATATATATATATATATTTACCTGGTAGGTAACCACCCACACAATTCAGGTCGTCGAGACTCAGACTACGAATGCAATGAATGTAATTACTCTGGACCTACAGTCTGTCAAATAAACGAACCACACGCCGTGGCGCAGCATAAAGGGTCTTCGTCTCTGATGCTGACATCCAAGGTTCGATTCCCCGAGAGGGGAGCAGTAGAGTGTACGCCTGATGAGCCCAAATGAGGGCGAAACACGTGTCATGTACTCTTTGCTTTATTTGACAGTAAACTAGGAAATATAAACAGTACTGTGCAAAAGTTTTAGGCAGGTGTGAAAAAATGCTGTAAACAAAGAATGCTTTCAAAAATGGAAGTGTTAATCATTTATTTTTATCAATTAACAAAATGCACTGAATGAACAAAAGAGAAATCTAAATCAAATCATTATTTGGTGTGACCACCTTTTGCCTTCAAAACAGCATCAATTCTTCTAGGTACATTTGCACACAGTTTTTGAAGGAACTCGGCTGGTAGGTTGTTCCAAACATCTTGGAGAACTAACCACAGATCTTCTGTGGATGTAGGCTTCCTCACTTCCTTCTGTCTCTTCATGTAATCCCGGACACACTCAATGATGTTGAGATCAGGGCTCTGTGGGGGCCATACCATCACTTCCAGGACTTCTTGTTCTTTACGCTGAAGATAGTTCTTAATGACTTTGGCTGTATGTCTGAGGTCGTTGTCCTGCTGTAGAATAAATTTGGGGCCAATCATATGCCTCCGTGATGGTACTGCATGATGGATAAGTATCTGCCTGTATTTCTCAGCATTGAGAACACCATTAATCCTGACCAAATCTCCAACTCCATTTGCAGAAATGCAGCCCCAAACGTTCAAGGAACCTCCACCATGCTTCACTGTTGCCTGCAGACACTCATTATTGTACCGCTCTCCAGCCCTTCGACGAACAAACTGCCTTCTGCTACAGCCAAATATTTCAAATTTTGACTCATTAGTCCAGAGCACCTGCTGCCATTTTTCTGCACCCCAGTTCCTATGTCTTCGTGCATACTTGAGTCGCTTGGCCTTGTTTCCACGTCGGAGGTATGGCTTTTTGGCTGCAACTCTTCCATGAAGACCACTTCTGGCCAGACTTCTCCGGACAATAGATGGGTGTACCTGGGTCCCACTGGTTTCTGCCAGTTCTGAGCTGATGGCACTGCTGGACATCTTCCGATTTCGAAGGGTAATAAGCTTGATGTGTCTTTCATCTGCTGCACTGTTTCCTTGGCCGACCACTGCATCGACGATCCTCAACATTGCCCGTTTCTTTGTGCTTCTTCAAAAGAGCTTGAACAGCACATCTTGAAACTCCAGTCTGCTTTGAAATCTTTGTCTGGGAGAGACCTTGCTGATGCAGTATAACTACCTTGTGTCTTGTTGCTGTGCTCAATCTTGCCATGACATGAAACTGTCTTCCACAACCTCACCTTGGTAGCAGAGTTTGGCTGTTCCTCACCCAGTTTTAAGCCTCCTACACAGCTGTTTCTGTTTCAGCTAATGACTGTGTTTCAACCTACGTGTGACATTGATGATCATTAGCACCTGTTTGGTATAAGTGGTCGATCATACACCTGACTATAATCCTACAAAATCCCTGACTTTGTGCAAGTGTACCTATAAGAACTGATGCTGGTTTGAAGGCAAAAGGTAGTAACACCAAATATTGATTTGACTTAGATTTTTATTTTGTTCGCTCACTTTGCATTTTGTAAATTGATAACAATAAACAATCATTATTTATATTTCTGACAGCATTCTTTGTTTACAGCATTTTTTCACACCTGCCTAAAACTTTTGCACAGTACTGTGTGTGTGTGTGTGTGTGTGTGTGTGTGTGTGTGTGTGTGTGTGTGTGTGTGTGTGTACACACACACACACAGTACCATCCATAATGTTTAAAGCAAAGGCACATTGTTCCTTGATTTACCCCTTTGCTGCACAGATTAAAATTACAAATCAAATAATTCTGATATGATTAAAGTGCACCTTACAGACTTAGGGATTTGCATACATTTTCGTTACATCATGTAGAAATTACACCACTTAAACATGTCCCCTCTTGATCTCTGCTTTCTTAAACTAAGCAAACTCCTTAAGTCTCACGTCATAGCTCATATGTATCTCTTAATCCTAGGATCAGCCTAGTTTCTGTCTTCTGGACTTGCTGCTGTTATGTATTTTTTTGTAATATGGAGACCAAAGTTCTACATGAGACTTCACCAGTGTGTGTTATATACCTTAAGCATAACCTCCTTTGACTTGTCATCTGGACATCATCCTATAAAACCTAACATTCTGCTAGCCTTCTTCACCACTTCTGTGCACTGTCTGGATGTTAATAGTGACAAGTCCACTATGACTCCTAGGTTCCTTCTCATAAGTTGTACTTTCAATTATCACACCTCCCATTTTGTATTCAAATGTATTTTTTTTTCCTTCCGACATCTAATAATTTACGTTTACTTACATTAAGTTTCATCTACCACAGATCTGTACAGGTCCCAACTGCATAGCTAATTCTGCCTTATCTGCCTTTCCACCTATTTTGGTATCATCTGTAAACTTAACCAACATTTTTATTATATTCTTCTCCAGATCATTTTTGTATATTAAAAATTGCACTGGCTCCTGATGGACACCACTTTTAACATTGCCAAATTCTGGATAAGTTTTACTCACTATAACCCTTTGCTTCCACTGTTTGAAACAGTTTTGTACTCCCCTATACACTTTGTGTTGAATAACCACTTTGGGGAAAAAGATCTGACAGGTTAATAGTGCCACTGCATTTTTTATTTTAGAACAGTGTTTAAATTTTTGAGAATTAATGAGAACCTTTAGAGAAATTTTTTTTACTTACCTAATTTAAAGTCATCCCTTTCCCTTTGAGTTTTATAAAAGTTGTGTTGGTTTCTGCACTCCCTGTAACATTTGACAACAATTAATATATTTTTTTTTAGTTAGGTTTTGAAATCGACAGTGCCATGTGTTTGGTAATATTTGTTTTAAAAACTTTGTGTGTTTTCCCAATGTGCAAGTGTGTGTTTCCTCCTACCTTGCAAAAGTACATTGTACATCCACTGTTAATAATACATTTGCTGGAGTGGTTCTTCAGAGTACAATGCCATAGGGGCACTGCCGTTGGCTCCCAAAAGACCCTTCTATATGAAAGTTTCACAAAGAACTTTTATTTATTTAGATTCATAACCAGCTCCATACAATAAATAACCATGAACAGATGTTAACAGATTTTTGGACTCTTACTACATAAAATAATTTAGAACAAATCCAGGTTTTCTTAATCTACTAGTGTCCAGCTATACCTGTCCATACGTTAAAGGTTTTTTCCTATACGTATTATGAAGTTTTTCAAAGCACAAAGAACCAGCTTGAAATGCAAGGAGCTATTCCCAGAATGAAATTGCCATTAAAGAAGTTATTTTTAAGAGTGTAGGCGGGGTTGTTTGGTTGAGGTCTGCCCCCAAAGCATGGATGCACTATGTTAGTAAAATTAATCAATAATAAAGGGTTGTTTTTTCCTCTAAGTTTTAGGCCACACATAATGTAATTATGTTAATCAAAGGATGCAACAATTGAATGTATCCAAGTAAGCAACGCTTTTTGCACCTCACTTAACCTTTAAGCAGAGAAGCATTCTGTACTAAATAAAGTATATTTTGTATTCAGTATTTTCCTTTTCTTCGTGTCAGATAGCCACTCCTGTTGGTAAAACAGTCCTCAAGTAGTCACTTAGGGCGACCGAAATGACCGCAAAGTCGCGCGCTCGCGTCTGCATGTCCGCGTGCCCGCTCCTTAAGCTTGAATGTGCTGTGCAGTAATTTAAGCAAACTGCAATGACAAGTAACGCACACTGAGTAGTTAATAAACAAAGATGCTCGGTGTCTTTGATGAAGTAAATTAAAATTTGAATGTGCTGTAACTTTCCATCAATCTGTGCATTTTCTGAAGGCACTTAGTTATTCAGAATAGGGGCGCAGTGAAACTGGAGCCTTTTGACACAGCAGGCATCGGGCGAAAGGCAAGAACAATCCCCGATACAGGGAGCCCGTCCTTCTTACACTCACACTCATCGGAGGCCAATTTAGTATCGCCAATCTAGCTACCCTGCATGTCTTACCACAACAGTGAACCAGAACATGCCAGTCTAATTGGTGACATAGTCTGCCGCCGATAGGGCGCCGTTTTTGAAAGTTACGGGGTTCACGCTTCGGCTAGTGAGGGAGGCTGTTTATGTAACTCGAGCGGTGCGCCGTCAAATCCGCGCTATAGATCGCGAGGAGCGCTCTGAGAACGCACACCGGACCTTTCCACCTCCCCCTAATCGGTCCACGCTATGGACACCGAGGGGCTGGCGCGCATCTCCTATGGCTCCATATGGGTTAACCCAATCTTAGGACACAAGAATATTACGCCATACATTCATTTTTTTATTTGATTTTTAAAAAGTAAGAAAACGTTTATAAGCTGACAATAAGCCAAATCAAAATAAACAAAAACAAAATTGTGATTTCAATTACGTTAACTGAACCTGTGTACTTTTTCAAAGTTTTAAATGTATTCATGTAAGAGATTTCGGTTATCTTGTAATTTTTATATTACGAAAAATGTATGATTTGTGACTTAAAGTCAGACTGCTCCCATGGTATTGTTTGAGTGTGGGGACTGTGCCCCGTGTTGAAATGATCTCCATCCGGTGGGTTTCGATAATGAATAAATAAATACATACATACATAAATGAGCGACCACCAGCTGAGAGCTAAAGTTGTCGGTGCCATCGGCGCATTTTAAAAGTGAACTGTTGCATGTTATTTTTTGATAGGTAACGTAATTTCATTTTTCTGTTAAATAATATGACATTTATAGAAGCGTATTTCTCCCAATATAGTAAATGTACTTAAAAAGTAAACGTTAAAAGTAAATTATTTTATATTTAGCGAACAGGCGCAGGTTACCTGGCCTGTAAATAAGATGTGGGTTCATTAAATGAAAAGGTGATCGGATTTTATATACGAATCGACGCATTGTTAATGAGTCTACGATGTAAAAATGTCATTTTCGCAAGTTTTAATATCAGAATTCAATAAATATAAAAAACAAAAAGTCTGCCCATCTGAATACGTAGGTGGTGACGGACCGCGCTGTTTCCTTGATCTCATAAAGCGAGTAGTTTATTTATGTGTCTCTCCAGCTTGGGTGATTGGTCAAATATTTCACATGTGCTTCAGAATGCACTCTTTAAATTTGTTCAGTCCGGCTATCTGATCGCTGAGGGGTTCAGTTTCAAATTCTGCGACTGCCTGTGAAGAACTGAGCTGAGTGGTCTGTGGAAGGAGTTCAGGCAGAAATCAGCGCTGCAATGGGGCTTTTCCTCGGCATTCTACTCTGCAGCTTTTCGACCTTCTGGGTTCAAATCCATGGAACTAATTTTAGACTTTACGGCTACGAACCTCAAAGAAACGTCCCCGCTGTCAGGTACTCCCGACCTGAACTGCCGGTCTACGCCCAGGGAAATCAAGCCGCCCCCAATCCTGCAGGTACATCGCCCGCCGCGACCCGCGAGGCCCACGGAAAGGCGCCTTAAACCATTGTCCTTATTGGTAACAGCAAATCTTTTAATGTTCAGTTAAGATCTCGTTTTAATCATGGATTGGTGTATGTGTGCTTTTTTGTTTTAATGTGTAGTGTTTCCAGGTTCTAGAAATTGCTATTATCCCGTTCAAAGACGTGTTTCAGGTAACTATGAAGATGCTTTGTTTTCACGGGATGCTTGCTTGTTTGCGACTAATCAATAAGATCTGGAAAATGACAGAATGTGCATGCGAGTTCCATACGTCTGCTGACTCAAAAACCGCTACTTGACTATCTTGTAATAATGACAAATATCATACTTTTTTAACACAGTGATTCAGCATATTGCATGTAGAAATACAATACAGAAATAAGTGAAGGGCTGTTAACACGAAGGGGGCGCAAAGGAGGTCTTAAACGATGTAGTGGGCAACGATATTATTATTATTATTACCGTAGTAGTAGTATATACTTACTCTTATTTATTGATTAAGGTTGATACATCCAATGCAAGGGTAGAACCCTTTTACAAACAGTACTGGGGAAAATTAAGGAAAGAACTTGAAGCCCCACACTGTCCCAGGACACCCTCCCGAACAGATTTAATGCTATATTCATGGGGCCAGCTCATCTATGGGAAGTAGGCGGGTGTGGTGGGCGTTGTAGGGGGTGGGGTTAGGGGGTTTGGGGAAGAGAGCACGAATGTGCAAACCGCAAGATGACCTCGAGAGGGTCAGGATTTTGACCAATCTTTTTGATTTAGCAGTAGCGTTAAGCTCTGCGCCACCTTAATACACAAACAATTTCACCTGAAAACATATTCTCAAATTTACACTTAAAATATTTGATGTCCAATAGTAAAGTAAAATGTCAAAATGTGAATCCTCTTTAAGAAATCCTTTGAATAACATAGAGGTTCCTTCATATGTTTTTTCAGTGTAACGAACCTCCACAAAGGCACGCTTAGATTTGTCTGACGTTAACAGAAAGAACGTCCGCTGCCCGTTGACTCACCACTTAGCTGAAGTTAACCGCGGTCAGATCGAGGTGCGCTTCATTTCGCAAGACATTTGGCTAATACTCCATCCGGGAATGACTCAAGACTAACGAGCCACGCCCTCTCAAGCTTGAATTTGAAATATGGAATGGATGGAAGGCAGAAGAACGGCTAACACAATTGAGTTAGAACTGCATAAGCAACGCAGTGTTGATATTTATGGGTTGCGATTCTGAACTTTGTTTTTCTTTTATCATGCCATTGTTTTTTATTATTAAGAAATATTTCATCTTCCGGGAAATGCTGTTAGCCCTTTTGACCATGTTACACCAGGTATTGAGCAAAGGACTGGATAGCTGACGTGTTGATTATGTGACATGAGATATTCATTGTACTTTTTTCCATAAACGTTTTTCACATTATTTGCCGCTGTGCAGCATTGCTCACTGTAAACTCATAAAAAAAAATTTCTCGGCCATCACTAAAAATTGCATGGGGTAATTGACATATAAAGAAAACAAACGTTTTGGGTGGAGTATTCTTTTAAGTTAATACAGTTGTGTCAAAAATATTAGCACTGCTCCAGTTTTTTTCAGATAATGAACCAATTCGTCCATAAAATGTATGACATTCGAAAATGATTGGTGTTAACATATGTATTTCATTTATTTGCTATGGAAGAACGCAAAAACATGTGGAAAAAAATAAAATCTAATCTTATTTCACACACAACTCCAAATAGAGTATTGACAAAATTATTGGCACTTTTGACCTAATATTTGGTGACACCCCCTTTGGAAAGAACAACTGCAGTCAAGCACTGCTTTACTAGAATTTGAGACCACCACTCTTCATTTGCAAAATTCTCCAGGTCTCGCAGATTTGATGGGTGCCTTCTCCCAATGGTTCTTTCAGATCTACTTACAAGTGTTCAATGCAGTTTATATCTGGTTACTTCAAAACAGTCTGACGCTAGTTTTGAAATCATTTTGAAGTATGCTTTTTGTTATTGCCATGCTGAAAGCCCATTTTGTTTCTCATCTCTTTCACAATTCATTATTTTTCTAAATGCTGATTGTGATACACACGGGCTCACAGGTTCAACTCACCTTTTCTTTGTTTAAACTTGTTGAATATGTGACTTTTTAATTGCCAGCACCTGTAAATTGTCACAGGCGATTTCGAATACCAATTACAGCAGGGTCACTTGACTGAAATCCCGTTATGTCTTTTACAATTTCTGAGAGAATTTCTTACAACCTCAAAGGGTATTTTGTCAGTACCCTTTTAAATTTGTCTTTTTCCCCAGTTTTTTTTTTTTTTTTTTTGTGCATTGTGTACTTTTTGTCTATTGGACCACAACAATCATCAAAAAAGTCTAGAGATATTATTTTATGCAATCCAAATTGTGCAAACCCAAATAAGTCATTGCTGGGAACCTTACACTGAAAATGCTCTACCCATTTTGGTTCTGTAGCTGTTATTATTGTTATGATTATTACTATTATGCTCTCTTTAAATTATATCTACATCATTGGAGAAAAGTTATATCTGCTGTTGGGCAGAAAATTGTTGTAAATTTAACCATTAGTTTTTGCACATAGTAATATTAGTATTACCTATACTTTTATTGCTATTATACTAGCGGTGTAAGCCCGTGCCGTAAAAAGCCCGGGCTCCTAGAAACTATTGAAATTGTTAGAAAAAAAATTGAAATGCAGAACTGGTGGTTTCATTTTGCGGACGTGCTCGCCCTCCTTGTCTATCAGCAGGTAAGTGAGTTTGTCTCCAACTTGTTAACTTGGAGCTGCCTTGCTGGCTCTTTGAGCTTCATTGCTGTAGCCTTGCACTTCCGGGCTGGACAGACAGACACACGCACTTCCACGCACAGATATTTATATATCAGATTACCTTTCCTGAGAAAACATTCTGCTGTATCATTTTATGTACACAGCCATATTGCTTTTGATAATAGCTCCTGATGCTGGGCATGTAACATGCGGCCTTCTGCACATGGCGTCTACCATACTTCCTTAGAAGGCTGGCGTCCTTCAACATCTGCAATAAGATGCTGCAGATGTTCTATCAGACGGTTGTGGCGATTGTCCTCTTCTATGCAGTGGTGTGCTGAGGAGGCAGCATAAAGAAGAGGGACACCTCACGTCTGGACAAACTGGTGAGGAAGGCAGGCTCTATTGTAGGCATGGAGCTGGACAGTTTGACATCCATAGAAGAGCGACGGGCGCTGAGCAGGCTCCAGTCAATCATGGAGAATCCACTGCATCCACTGAACAGTATCATCTCCAGACAGAGGAGCAGCTTCAGCGAAAGACTGCTGTCACTGTCCTGCTCCACTGACAGACTGAGGAGATCATTCCTCCCCCACACTATGCGACTCTTCAGTTCCACCCGGGGGGGTTAAACGTTAACATTATGCAAGATTATTGACTGTTATACCTGCATTTTTATCACTCTTTAATATTGCTTTTTATCAGTATGCTGCTGCTGGAGTATGTGAATTTCTCCTTGGGGATTAGATAGATAGATTATCTATCTATCTATCTATCTATCTATCTATCTATCTATCTATCTATCTATCTATCTATCTATCTATCTATCTATCTATCTATCTATCTATCTATCTATCTATCTATCTATCTATCTATCTATCTATCTATCTATAGGATGTCAGTTCACAGTATATTCCATCACACATCCAAGCTTTTGGATAAATTAAAACTCTACATGAGGAAGCTGTCTAATTAATATAGTTAGGGAAAGAGTTTTGAATTGTTTTTGCACAATTTTGACTAATAATTTTTGGCTGTTGGTTTTATTTGGGTTGGTGGTGTTAAATTTCATTTTTTAGCAAAGACCCAGACTCAATTTTATAGCCTACTCAAACATCTGCTCCTTTTGCCTCATGTTTCTCTCTTCTGATACACTACATAATTTCTGGGCAGAATATTACTTTTTCCATCTAAGTCCACAATAAACATATATGCATACCCCAAATGATGAAGTAAATTCCTTCCTGGAATTTACAAATGTGGGAGCTCAGACCCTAAAATTTATTATAGAAAAAAAAAATCTGTTCTGAACCAAGGTCTAGTTTAGTCATAAATCATCCAAAACTAATACTGATTATCTTAGCAAATATTAATATTAAATATAAAACATGTTTTTTAACAAGTCAACTACTACAGTAAAATAATTATGGTAATTGCAAGTACATACTTTTTCTCACACAATAAGTTACAAGGTAAGTGGTGATAGGGTAAGTAAGGTATTGCAGTGTTTAGGGTTTATAATTTATATAGACAATGACACAAGACATGAAATAACATTATCCAAATTAGATAAAATAAGTCAAACAAGTAAATCGTGTACTTAGTAGTAGCAGAAGGCTATGTGTTATGAATGGCATATGGAATTCTGGAAATGACAAGCTGGTAGTTATCTGGAAGAAGGCAACAAAGGTGGAAATGTTAGTGTTAACTAAAGTGAACTTGATAATAAACTGAAGAACAGGGGTCTGTGCTTTTGGCTATAGCAAACCCAGAGACAAATCAGATGTCAAAACTCATTGCCCTTTGTCATGGATGGAGTATGGCAATCATTTCTCTCAATGGAGAACAAGAAGTTGTGAACAGAGAGCTCAAGTTCTGGAAATTGGAGAATCGGAAACATAGCCATGTATCTTAGCTCCTACCGATATGTGCTGGTGGGCGGCAAGAATGTTACAAAAACCATTTGAGTCTATGTATCCCACCTACGTGGTGTCATCAGGGAAGGTTGTTGGTGTTGGGGAAATAGCGTGGGATACAGTTCCATGACAAGAGTTAATATGAGCAGAGAAAAGTTGCTACGCTATTATTATTGATGGCCCAATTGGAATATTTTGGATACATTATTATCAGGTCATTGTTCCATGACACAGTGTATCCATGTGCAGATTTACATTATCAGCAGAATAATATACCATACAACTAGTTGAGGAATGTCCTGAATAGTTATTCTGAAATAAGGTGAATAGTGGACCTGTTACTATTAGGAATGTGTACCTTAAAAACAAGCTATTCATTCATGTATATATACTGTACATGTATACAGTAAAAAGACTGGGGTGCTCCCATTCTAATGTGGGCAAAAAATGCCAACATAAATGTAATAACAGACACACAAGGAGATGATTATCAAAGTATGAGCACAAAATACAAATAAAAAATAAAGAAATATCTTGCTGCTGCTCTGGGTCTTCTTATATATTTTTTAAACTCTCTCTAAAATGTGTTGGCTGACCCACTTACCCACCTCTGTAATGCCACAATAAAACCTCTCTCTTCACCTCACACCTCCATCTCTCTGCCATCTTCTACAAACACATGCTAACATTGTCTGTAAGATCGAGTTCCTCTCAAGGTAATCCCTGCAGCCACTCCAGCAGTTGAGAGCACAATGTGAAAATCTTTATCAGATTCTCTCTTTCTGAACATTATTTTTTTTCTATGCAATCTACATTTGGGGTTGACATGATTATGCAGAGGTTAGCACTTCTATCACATAGCCTCAGCTTCCTGGCTTTCGGAAACTGGCCAGGATACTTGCACATTCTCAATGTTTATGTAAAATTTTCTACGGATACTGCGATTTCCTGCTATATCAAAAACAATGCGAATGTAAAGGCCATGTAACGTTACATGACTTTTCCAGCAGTTTTCAGTCAAAGACTTAATTTACAGAATCTTAGTGAGTTAGGGGCAGTTGTGGTGCACTCCCATATTTGCCAGTCACGTAGTGTGATATACTTAGTGAGTAAGTCCAGGTTTGATTTTGTCTTAAATTGTAGAGGCAGGCTCAGTGTGTCATTATCTAAATAATCAACACAGACCTTAGTGTTAATCTTTGCAGTGCAGCAGGCAATACATATGTCTCTGTTATATGCCATTAGGTATGGGATTCATAAAAGCAATGTTGATGATTGTGATGCACCATCTGTTGCAATGACAAATGCAGTGCATTTTATTACTAAAAACGTTTGCGTTGCGCCATCTTTTGGAATGACTGATACATAGCAAGCAGACAGAAACACAAAGGCACTCATCCTTTTTTTAAGATGGACAGGAAATGTCATTCAAAGCCTGCAAATATATATTTTTTAGCTTCTCTGAATAGTGAAACAGAAAGTAATTTACATGGCATGTTTAGGTTTTCCATTAGATTTTCCATTATTGTGCAGATAATTATCAGCTTGGAGCACTGTACAATGCATTCATAATGAACTGATATTGTTCAATTTGTAATCTCCTTGCTACATAATCTTGTAATTTTTAGAGGCATTATATTCTTATGATGTTATATTTTCTTTGTACTTGCTCTTTTATGATTTACAAAGTGTTAGCGTGTGCTATTCAAATGATTCGGATATCATGATAATAATTATTTGGCCTCTATTTTTTAAGCTTATTTTTGACAAAGAGCACTCCAGTAAATATAAAGACCCAACAGACATTTTGTGGTTCAGTTCATATTTCTCAAGTTAAATGGAAATAATTACATAAGATTTGCAGACACAATCAAGGGGGTATTTTCTGCACGTCACTTAAATCATCCGAGATCAGATGCCTCATCTTGGATGAGTTAATGCCGGTGAAACTCATCCGGGATAAGTCGGTTTTTCAAACGCAGCCATGTAGTAGATTAGTCTAGCTGGATCTAATCATCCGAGATGTATGACCCCTCATAGAGATGAATGCGCGCGCCCGCGCTGAGTGAAAAGCCCATATATATTGAGTCTAGAAAACATGATCAGCAAGTCTATGATAGGCTGTAACAAAATGACAAAAGAACGGGCGCTTTTTTTTCCACACAAGCTGTGTGTGTGCGTGTGTGTGTGTGCGTGTTAGTCGAAGGATTTCGAGATTTAATATGCACAAGGGGTAACACTGCAAAAGCAGCCCAAACCAGAAAAGACAGCTGGCAAAAAGTGGCCGACAAATTAAACGCGTGTGCATTGTAATTACTGAAAGCAGCGTTTCATTTCCTATGTGTCAGATTAATTATTATTTAATATGTCATAATTCCAGATCAAACATGAGCACAAGGAGAACATGGGAACAGGTTAAAGTGAAGTACAAGAATATACTTCAAACTGGCAAATATTGGTATATAACTATTTAAAGAATTGTTGACATAAAGAATCATATATAATGTGAAGAACATTTAATTTTAAAGCTAATAAGAAGGCAGACAAGCAAAAAACAGGTGGAGGTCCATGCAGTCCAGACCTAACCCCTGCAGAAGAGTTGGCTATCCAGCAAAATGCCCATCGGCCTGTTTCTGAGGGCATTCCAGGGGGAAGCTCCTCCTCAGAACCAGTGGCAGGATGCAGTGGTCACTTCATTTCAGGTAAAGGATGGTCATTACATATATTTGTCCTCAATGTGTGCCATAGGAAGGTTCCATATAGCCCTCTTTTTTGTTGGGTCAGTTGCAGGGAATGTCATATCCCTAGAACCTGTGTCTGACCAATGAGATATTGACGAAGGTCAAATATTTGATGAAGACACTGTGTCTGATTATTCATAAGGAGGAGAGGTACATTTTATAATTATGTTTGATCAAACTCCACTCTGATCAGTCCCATGTGCCCCAATCACATTTGGAAACCCTGGGTAATGAGAATGTTAGGCTGATTGTAAGATTCTTTATGGAACTGTGGGTGTTTTTGCCTGTGTATTACCTACCTGCAATGGCATGAAACGCCTCTTTTATTGTCTGCACACGCAGGTGTTCAGGAAACACTATGAAAACCTAAAGGAAATATTTCAGAGCCAAACAGACTTTATGAATTGCCTGGCAAACTGCACTTTTAGATTAGATTTTCTGCATCGCCTACAGTGTATAAAAAAGTGCCGCTTGCAAAAAACCTCAAAGCAATACATACTGTCTGTGTGGTTGTGAGAGCCAGACTTCGCTGCGTTTGACTTTGAATATAAGGTCCTAATAAATTTTTGAGGTACAATATTCCCCCTCGGCTAAAGTGGTATCTTTCGAAAAGAATTTCCTCCAGGAGCAATAAAGGATCTTGCTGATCGTGCAAAACCCTCTCTATATGAAATTCTTTTCTTATAATTTGCGTACCGATATCACTTGGTTGCTCATTCATGAACGGTGAAGTCATGACTAAATGAATTCCACGCACGGACACTGATTAAGTGTGTGAGCTAATCCTTGTTTAAATGGAGCAGGTTTGAGGATTAGGATGTGTTGCTATGACACACTTCTAGCAAGAGTTTCGAAAAACCGACAGATCCAGGATCAGGCCAAATCGTTAACAATTACATCCGGCTAAACAACTAATCCACGTACGAAAAGGGGGGTATTTTTCGTACGTCGCTTAAACCATCCGAGATCAGGTGCCTCATCTTGGATGAGTTAATGCCAGTGAAACTCATCCAGATAAGTCGGTTTTTCAAACGCAGCCGTGTATTAGATTAGTGTAGCTGGGTCTAATCATACGAGATGAATGCGCGCGCCCGCGCTGAGTGAAAAGCCCATATATATTGAGTGTAGAAAACATGATCAGCAAGTCTTTGATAGGCTGTAACAAAATGACGAAAGAACGGGCGCATTTTTTTCACACTCGCGGCACAAGACCTTTTAATCGAAGGACAAGAAGAATTTCAAGATTTAATATACACAAGGGGTAACACTGCAAAAGCAGCCCAGACCAGAAAAGACGGCTGGCAAAAAGTGGCCGAAAAAATTAAACGCTAAGTAGTGTACATTGTACTTACTGAATGCAGCGTTTCATTTCCTATGTGTCAGATTAATTATTATTTAATATGTCATAATTCCAGATCAAACGTGAGCACAAGGAGAACATGGGAACAGGTTAAAGTGAAGTACAAGAATATACTTCAAACTGGTAAATATTGGTATATAACTATTTAAAGAATTGTTGACATAAAGAATCATATATAATATAAAAACATTAATTTTAAAGCTAATAAGGAGGCAGACAAGCAAAAAACAGGTGGAGGTCCACGCGGTCCAGACCTAACCCCTGCAGAAGAGTTGGCTCTCCAGCAAAATGCCCATCGCCCTGTTTCTGAGGGCATTCCAAGGGGAAGCTCCTCCTCAGAACCAGTGGCAGGAAGCAGTGGTCACTTCATTTCAGGTAAAGGATGGTCATTGCATATTTGTCCTCCATGTGTGCCATAGGTATGTTCCATATAGCTCTCTTTTTTGTTGGGTCAGTTGCAAGGAATGTCATATCCCTTGAACCTGTGTCTGACCAACGAGATATTAACGAAGGTCGAATATTTGATGAAGACACTGTGTCTGATTATTCATCAGGAGGAGAGGTACATTTTCCAAATAATGTTTGATCAAACTCCACTCTGATCAGTCCCATGTGCCCCAATCACATTTGGAAATCCTGGTAATGAGAATGTTAGGCTGATTGTGGGATTCTTTATGGAACTGTGGGTGTTTTTGCCTGTGTATTACCTACCTGCAATGGCATGAAACGCCTCTTTTATTGTCTGCACATGCAGGTGTCCAGGAAACACAATGAAAACCTGAAGGAAATGTTTCAGAGTCAAACAGACTTTACGAATTGCCTGGCAAACTGCACTTTTAGTTAGATGTTCCGCATCACCTACAGTATATAAAAAAGTGCCGCTTGCAAGAAACCTCAAAGCAATGCCTACTGTCTGTGTGGTTGTGAGAGCCCGACTTCGCCGAGTTTGACTTCGAATATACGGAGCTAATAAATCTTTGAGGTACAATATTCCCCCTCGGCTAAAGCGGTATCTTTCATACAGAATTTCCTCCGGGGGCAATAAAGGATCTTACCGATCGCGCAAAACCCTCTTTATATGAAATTCTCTTCCTATAATTTGCACATCAATATCAATTGGTCGCTCATTCATGAACGGCGAAGCCGTGACTGGATGACTTCCACACCGTCACTGATCACGTGTGTAAACTAATCCTTGTTTATGCAGAACAAACCTGCTCCGAGCAGGTTTGAGGATTAGGATGTGTTGCTATGACACACTTCTAGCAAGAGTTTCGAAAAACCGACAGATCCAGGATCAGGCCAAATCGTCAACAATTACATCCGGCTAAACGAGTAATCCACGTACGAAAAATACCCCCCAGGTCTCTTAGCCAAAGAAAACAATGTCTTCATTAACTACCAAATCATTTATAAAGGCCTTATATTTTGTAAGCAAACAGGAAAAAAACAAAAAAACAAGATGGTTAGGATTAACATGGATTTAAAGGAAGACATTGGAGAAACACATTTTCTTTGATGTTGCCACTTTGCTAGGATTTTAAATTGTATATTTAACGTCAGATATATTACAAAAATGAAAGGGAAAAACTTTTTAAAGCCGTGTTATAGTGACACAAATTCTATATTTTAGACTTTTTAAAGTTGTTAATTATGTTATTGATTAATATGAAATATGTTTTATATTCCACATCTTGCAATCATGAGAGCAGAAGTGTACATTTTTATACATTTTGCCTGTTCAAAGTAGCTTAGACTTTTGTGATTAATCGGAGTTATAAATAAAATACATTAGGGCTGCTGTTTGGTTAAAAAAATCAATCTCATTATTAAATTTTTTATCAAAATTAACTGCATATTAATCACAATTTTATGTACTTTCTTCATGAATTTTAATATTTTTCTAAAAAGTGGAAATGATTCAGTTGTTCATTTCTAATAGAAAACAACTTTAATAAACACTTGTCTTGGCGTATTAAATCATTTCAACAATGCAAACTAGTCTAGCACTTAGATGATTCTGTCAATAATTATGTCTTTAAAATGATATGGAGATGAAAAATAAAACATTATTGATTTTCCGACTATTTATTTATCCAGTTGCTTAAACATACCATTTTATTGACACTGGTGGTTCAAGGGATGATAATAGCATATAGGAAAACACATTTTGACAAGTTACCAGGGTTCGGAAATGTTAATTTTAAAAGTAACTTAGTTACATTACTCGTTACGTACAAAAAAATGTTAACTATGTTATAGTTTCTTATTATAAAATCTAATGCATTACAAACAATGCTTTTCCTTTGCATTGTTTTTTCTAGCAGAGATATGAAACCCAAACTTGTAATAAAAATTAATCCGTTTCCTAGAACTACTCCATTCCAGATTAAGATGATATAAAAAACAGGATTCAGTGCTATTCATTTTATAATGCAGCTTTTACCGCTCCTTGTTTTAAACCTGTGTCATTTCTTGGGATCTCAATGGTGGCATTTTGTACAATAGAATATAAAAGCCATTAAATTTTATTTTAAATGTAAATGTAGTGCTCAGCTGTTTCTCAATTAAGAAAATACATTTAGTCCTTCGTGTGGTGTGAACTCCCCAATCCCAACCCCTCCCGAGGATGCTTTTGCTTTTTGCCTTTCACCCAAGTGCTTCTGCGATGACCACTGGCTGCCTGTGACCCTAAACTGGTCCTCTTACGTTTACCCCTCAGCACATGCAGAATGTCACCAGACGACCCGAGCAACCGCGTGAACGATGTTACAACATCAGAAGGCTTTGGAAAAAAAGGACAATGCTTCAGCAAAATAAATCAGTCATTATTATTATTATTAATCCATTTTCCAACCCGCTGAATCCGAACACAGGGTCACGGGGGTCTGCTGAAGCCAATCCCAGCCAACACAGGGCAGGAACCAATCCTGGGCAGGGTGCCAACCCACCGCAGGACACACACAAACACACCCACACACCAAGCACACACTAGGGCCAATTTAGAATCGCCAATCCACCTAACCTGCATGTCTTTGGACTGTGGGAGGAAACCCACGCAGACACGGGGAGAACATGCAAACTCCACGCAGGGCGGACCCAGGAAGCGAACCCAGGTCCCCAGATCTCCCAACTGCGAGGCAGCAGCGCTACCCACTGCGCCACCGTATTATTATTATTATTATTATTATTAGCGGCGAGACTAAGCTTCATTATAACACAATGTTTATTTATTTTTAATAAGTAATGCTAGTATTTTCCCTTCAGTAAAGTAAGTATTGCATTAGGTTACTCGTTACTTTAAAAAGTAATCAGACAATTTAACGTAACGTTTAACAAGTTACTCCCAGCACTGCAAGCGACAGTGGTGGCCAGGGATGCTAAATAATTTCTGTCTTACTTAGCCAGGACTGGGTATTGGTTCTTCCTGGAGCTTCCACCGCTGTAATTGACCAAGTCAATGTCAATTGAAGTCAATGTCAATGTCAATTGAACAACTGATTTTGTGGAGGAGGAGGAGCATCAGTGGCTCATCTTCAGGGTCTTCTGACAGTTTGTGCTTTCTTGTTTTCTTTCGGGGTGGTTCTTCTGGTGTGTGCGGATCATTATGAACATGATTATCAAGAAAGAATGTCGGCCCGTGTGCCGCTACTATCAGTAGACTTGGGTTCATTTGGTGCTGCTTCACTAACAGTGTGTGTAGCGCTGTCAAATTAACCGGATTAAACTAATGCGTTTCGGGGCTGTATTACCGTAAAAACATTTAACGCATTAACGTACGTGACCTGACAATCAGTGTTGGCCTGTGTTGGATGGTTGAGTTAAATATTATGAAGATATGATGTTGATGGCTATAACATTATTGTAGCTCACTGTTTGGCTGCACTACCGGATGTTTACAGCACATCAGCATACACGTACAGCATGCAGCACTCTATGTTGTGCGTCAGCAAAATCCTGCGCTGCACCGTTCATTCGGCTTTAGAGACTACAGTCTTATTTTGAATGAATTAGTGACTAATTTCTGTTGTTACTCAAGGGAAGGAAGGCATGACAAATGATGACGGTTATTTCCCAATTCCATTTCAATTTTCCATATCTTTCCAAACTTTTTCTGATTTGGAGTTGTATAATGCTTCAGCAAGCCTATTGTGAGTGAGACACAGTGACATGGACTCACAGTTTCCAGATCTGGGAGCCATAAGTATGTACATCCACAAGTCTTGGATATATAGCTTTTCAAAAAAATGATGTGTCAAGAAATCCAGAATAGCTGGTCTCACAAATCATACAGTAAGTGTCACATCTACAATCAATGGTTTTGCCAGCAAATCTCTAATTAAAACTGTCAGGGTAATGCTGTTTCACAATACAAGGAGTGGTACATGAAGTGCATAACATATAATAATTATTGTTTATTTTTGTTTTGCTTTTGTGTGCTATAGAAGATAGGGGGTTGTTCATGATCCTCATCACTAGAATAAGCGCAAAAAGGATAAGGAGAAAAAACTAGATGGCATGAGGTCCAAATAAACCACAAAGCATTGACAATTTAAATTAAGAACAGCACTGTTTCATGCGAAATGCCATCACATGCACTTATTTGGTCATGGTGATTTTTTTTGTCTTCAGCAGGAATTTCTTTTTTTATTTTTTGCAATGGAGTTCACTTTGTAACTACTCAGAGGTTCAAAAGCCGTACTTAATTTTAAACTTTGAAAACAAATATACATGTGCATGGCAAATGATTCTCATTTAATTCTGTGTCTTTGCCAAGAAAATTATTTGACTGAACTTTTTGTATTGTTAGGACTTTGCTTGTCATTTTTTTGGATTTAGAAACACTCTGCAGAGAATGTCTTAACTTTGTAAAATAATTTATGAAAGTGCATTGTTTTCAAGATCATTACTACAGTTAAAATAATTATCTTTACAGTTATGGAAAACTTTTCCTTATCTGTCTAAATAATTATATAAAATATGATAAAAGTATTATGAAGAATGTTCTCTAAAAGTGCAAGATATTTGCTGTTGTACAAACGCTAAAATAACAAAATCAGAAAAGAAAAAATGAACTTGTATTTATTGATAATGTCTATTTAAAAATATTTATTTGCATTTATATTGTTCCGAGAAGAAAAGGTTTTACATAAGGAAGCACATTACCTTTTTTTTTTTGTTGTTGACATTTTAACACTGATTACATTTGCACATTGGGCCTGTTTATGTTCACTTGTCGCTAACCACAGTCGTTCTCAATACTAAAAAGTCTGAAATATATTTATTTTATGTTCTTTATTCACAAAAGCATGAAAAACTGACCTCATTAATTCAAGTACTAATAAGAAATAAAAACCAATATACAATTTAAATTTATATAACTGACCAATTTAATGTACTACTAATAAATCCAATACAAATAACTCTTAAAAAAATGTAAAAAAAAAAAAAATTCAGATTCAACAGACAACATATTAACCAATCCTTTACCGCTTCTTCCTCTTGGCGGCCCAAGTTTATGGCAATAATTACAGGTTTTATGGCTATCATTTTCATCAGCCGCAGAGGAGTGTGCCAACTGTCAGGCCCCCCTGGCCTATCAGCCGACCAGAGCAACCAGTCATTTTGCATCGCACCAACAGCAGCAACGACACAGACACAGGTAGAACTCCTCACATCCCGTTTCTTTTGATGAGAATGTCAAATGATTTGTGTTTCAACTGTTATATTGTTTGTTGTGTTTATTCCCTTTTGAGGGAAACAGCTCATGGTAATGTTAAAGATGCTGTCACAAAAATGTTTCTTGTTCTATCAAAATGTTGCCTAATGAAATGTTATTTTTTAATTGTTTCCCTAATTGCATTGTTCCTCAGATTGTAGATGGTAACCTAAAATAATGTTTTAACTATACAGGAGTTTTTTCTCAGTTGCAATTCAATTAATAAATCCTGTTATTTATATAACAGTTTAAGACATAGTTGATAAAGAAACGGATTATAAACAGGACTATTACACACATTAAAAAAAATATCCTCTTTAATAAAATCCCTGTGTGCGTCCAGGTGTCCGTGTGTGTGTGTGTCTTCTTGTGAAGTGCGCATGCGCAGGGCACGGTGCGATGCACAATATTACTGTCAGAGAAAGTTACAGGCGTTTTACAGAAATACAAACCAGTATTACTACGAGAGGAAATTAAAGGTACACAACACAGTGACTCATATTACAGCCACATACAAGCCAGTATTACTGTCAGTGGAGATTAAAGGCATATTACCGACGTGCATGCCTGTATTACCGCCAGAGAAAATTAAAGGTATATTATGGACGTACAAGACAGTATTACTGTCACAGAAAATTAAAGACACATAATACACGGCGGCAGCCCACGAAGAACGGTCAGCTCAGCAAGTAAACATCAACAACAGAAAGGCTGAAAGAAAGAAAAATGCGACCAACAAAAAGAATGAGGTCAAAGTCCCTTGCCATTTAATATAGGCCGTTCCTACTAATATTCATGCACTACTGTTCTAGCACCCGTTATTGTAACGGGCTAAATGACTAGTGTGTATATAATTTTTTTTAATGAGTGTAATAGTCCTGTTTATAATCAGTTTCTTTATGAACAGTGTCTTAAGCTTAAAGTTAATGCATCTTAATTCATCTATTTATTTTGAAGCTTGTTTTATCCATTTATCCATGGTCACAGATTTTTTTGGGCTATAATATAATTGACTTTGTTTAATCTGCTGAGTGAAATGTTATTATATAGGCAATACTTTTGTGTTCTAGCTAGATATGTTTAGTCCTCTATTCAAGCTGCATCTGTTTTTTTATTCTCTGCATTTTAATGCAGGGTGCAGAGTTATGCAGTTTTGGTCCTGAAGGTCATAGTGGTTCCAGGTTTTTGTTCCAACCTAGTTTCTTAAAGAGAAGTCAGTGATTCATGTTAAAGCATATATTTTTCAAGCAGAGCTGTTATGCTTCATTTTACTTATCTCACTTGTTAAGATTCCTCACATTAAATTGCTTTTTTTTTTTTAGCCAAAACATTCATTGTTTTTAATTACTGTATACTCACGTATAAGTCAGGTCTTCAAACCCGAAAAATCGATCATAAAATCAGACCCCAACTTGTACGCCCGTTCCAAAATGCCACACTTACATTGTTTGTTTTTTTTTTTACATCTCCTTGCCTCCAATCTCGCATCAGTTTCTCAGACATATCGAATTTTGTTGCAGCAGCCCAGTTACCAATTTGTTTTGCTATTTCAATGATGTTTAATTTAACACCAGCTTCATATTTTCTTCTGATCAAACGCTCCATCATAGATAAGGGGTGCTCTTATGATAAAAGTGTATACAATACAATACAATACAGTTTATTTTTGTATAGCCCAAAATCACACAGGAAGTGCCGCAATGGGCTTTAACAGGCCCTGCCTCTTGACAGCCCCCCTGCCATGACTCTCTAAGAAGACAAGGAAAAACCCAGTAGGGAAAAAAATGGAAGAAACCTCGGGAAAGGCAGTTCAAAGAGATACCCCTTTCCAGGTAGGTTGGGTATGCAGTGGGTGTCAAAAGAAGGGGGTCAATACAATACAATACACAGAACAGAGCAAATCCTCAAAAACTTTTTATTTTATACTGTATTTTTTTTTTAGAAGTAAAAAAAAATAAACATTTTAGAAGTACGGAGCAGAATTTAACAGTAGATGATATCATATAGGGTGGCGCAGTGGGTAGCGCTGCTGCCTCGCAGTTGGGAGATCTGGGGACCTGGGTTCGCTTCCTGGGTCCTCCCTGCATGGAGTTTGCATGTTCTCCTCGTGTCTGCGTGGGTTTCCTCCCACAGTCCAAAGACATGCAGGTTAGGTGGATTGGCGATTCTAAATTGGCCCTAGTGTGTGCTTGGTGTGTGGATGTGATTGTGTGTTTCCTGCGGTGGGTTGGCGCCCTGCCTGGTATTGGTTCCTGCCTTGTGGCCTGTGTTGGCTGGGATTGGCTCTAGCAGACCCCCGTGACCCTGTGTTCGGATTCAGCGGGTTGGAAAATGGATGGATGGATGGATGATATCATATAATAAGATTTGGATATTTTTAGAGTCCTGGAGACCTCATCCATCAAGGTGTATGAGGGTGTGAGATACAAAAAACACAAAACAGTGCAAACATTGCTTCGGAACAGTCCAGGTATTACTGTGTGGTCATGTAGGCACAATAGAGAGAGAGAGAGAGAGAGAGAGGTTGGTTAGGAGCATGTGCTGATACAGTGCATTGCCGCACCCACATAGAAAAAAAAGGCAGTGTGATCGTGGTTACTCTGGTAGGTGGGTGTTAGAATATCATAATCCCTTGCACCAATGGCATGAGTTTTCCCGGATTCGACTTATACGACCGACATTATAAAATTCCAGAAATTATACTGTAAAATCAAGTCCCGACTTATCCGTGAGTATATATGGTATTCCTTATTAACAATAAGTAAATGACAAAGGAACCAGAAGTTCTCCATCTAACTTGTTTCCATTTCCTTCTGTGTGTATTCGTCATGAATTACGGTATGTGGTTTAATAAAATATCTTTGAAGGAAACTGAATAGAAAAGGTCTGAGAATTATGAGTCTGCTTCATGCTAAAAATGCAATATTAGAATGAGTGGACATGGTAGAATGAAAACACTAACAAGCCAGCAACTGGGTTAGAACAAAAACTTGCCGCCACTAGGGCTCTCCAGGACCCACTTTGCACTCACCTGTTTTAGTGACCTAGTGGGATGGATGGATGAATGATTATAGCATTGTGTGTTAAATGTTACATTAAAGTTAAGTAGAACTCAGCCAGACTACAATTCCCCTTATTGTTATTTTCTAAAATTCATATGTGCTCAAATGTACATTTTTATAGACACCTAATAAGATAAAAGTGAAGCTCTGGCTCTTAATTGCTGAATGTTTTCCAGATCATCAACTCAGGGCCTTTATTTTTGCTAATCATTTTTACATCCTTCAACTTTAAATTGGTGCAAATCGTCAGGATTTAGAATTTTATTTTTAGTCTAGTGGAATATTGTCTGGGTTTGTTGTTGTTTTGTAGGGAAGATGGGAATAGTGCTTGCAAGCTGGACTGCATATGTTAAAGTGAAAGGGTGCTCAGGTAAGGGTTCACTGAAATGAGTAGTAGATATCAGAAGTAGGCTGGGATTGTTCTAGCATGTCAGAAACAGTTACCTTCCTGGATTACAACATACAGTACTACAGTCTCTACAGTTTTCATGGGCTGGTGCCATAAACATGAAACATCTGAGGAGAATGGATAGATCTATTCAAGCAAGCAGAAAGGCAATGAATACTGAAATAAATTATCTTTCCAACATAAGTGTGCAAATAGGCTGCAGGAGGATAAAACTATAGTGGCTTTCATTCCTGTCAGCTAAGAGAAGAAAGATGTGGTTACTGTGGACATAATATCACCAAAACTTTACATATGAATATTGAAAAATGTTACCTGGCCTGATGTTGCTGCATGCAGATGGAAAGGTCAGAATTAGGCATAAACAGCATGAATAATTCATGTTCCTTATATCAAAAGGTGGTTGTGTAGTGATGGATGAATGTTTTCTAGGTACAAGCCTCCTAATACTGAGTACAGTTTGAATGTCACGGTATACCCAGGTGTTAATCCTAACTGCATGCCTCCATTTAGATTATGGCAACATATCCTTTGCATATGAATACTTCCAGTAGGAAAATATGTTATGAAACAAAGTACACATCATCTTAAGATAGTTCCATAACGTGACTTTAGTTTACTCTGATGGCCTAAATGGTGCCTAGATCTCTACTGAATAGAACACCTTTGAGATGAGGACCACTGCATGAATATGTAACTGAAACATCCACAGGGACTGTGTGATATTACTGAGTTTGCATGGTCCAAAATCTGTAGTTTAGGACCTTGTTAAAGTCATACCGAGGTGTTTTGAAGGCAAAAATGGATCTTATGAAGTTCTAGATAAAGTAGACCGTATATACAGTAAATGTGTGATTTTATAGCAATAACAGAGGTCCGGCCAAATTCTTAGGGTGGAGAGGAGTAACTTCTATATGGATACACATTGTTTTGAAAGACAAGCCTGTAAAGTCTGAGAAGCACCTATATACCCAGCAGAGAACTTTAACTAAAGAGTGCCTGAAATGTGATACGACACATAGTTTAGAGAAGATATTTAAGCTAAAGAATAGTGGCATGGTATTTGGAGTTTGTTACATACAGTATCCTTTAACTCTTTGAGGGCTGAATATATTTTTCTAAAAACACACAAAGCAATGGTTTCACACAGACATCAACATAAAATGTTTGTTTCGCTGTGAGCTGTGGCCTCCAGTTCACCAGATATGTGGAGGGGACGGCCGCAGCAGTTGCAGTCATGTGCATCAAAATGTGGTTTGTACCTCTTGTCATTGTAGGTGGGGGGGGGGGGGGGGGGGGGGGGGGGGGGGGGCGGGGGTCTCCCAGGTGAACTTTATCGTAGGTGTGTCACCTATACGAACCTATTCAGCTCCATGATCAGTTGATGCTGGTACCTCACATTATTTTTTCAATCACCTCTATCAAAATCGGAATCCAACAAGTAAGAGCCCAATTCAGCAATAACATGCAAAATGTAGTATTTTGCTTTACACATTCACTTTAATCTCTCGCCAGATGTCAATGTCATTTTTGCTGTTATTTGCTCCTGAAGCTAACTTTCCTTCTAGCAATGAGAGACCAACTAAAACATAACGGAGGGTTTTGATCACAGTTTATAGCTGATTACCACCGTCAGCCCCTCCTTTTGACAAAAGTCGACATCCGCCCTGAAAGAGTTAATGTGCAGGGTAGTGTCAGTGTTGAGCTTTAAAGTAATATAAAAACAAGTTTAGATTGGGAAGTAACAGTGATGGGTGACTTTAATTACCCTAATATAAAGCAGAATAGAAATTCAAGTATATAATTGAGTGGTGGTTATTGTTAATATATGTTGTTAATATACAACATATTTCATATGCTGCGGTGGGTTGGCACCCTGCCCAGGATTGGTTCCTGCCTTGTGCCCTGTGTTGGCTGGGATTGGCTCCAGCAGACCCCCATGACCCTGTGTTCGGATTCAGCGGGTTGGAAAATGGATGGACGGATGGATATTTCATATATTGTTAATATATGAAAAAATCAACAAGAGTGCCTGTCTAGAAGTTAATATTTTGTAAAAATGGAGACAGAATCTAGAATACAGAGTTTATTGAATTGTTACTATCCTGTAAAAAAAACCTCAGTGTTTTAGAAGAGCAAATGAATAAATGTAACACTATTACATTTAACTTCAAAAATGCAACAAATTAAATACAGAGATATATTTTGCTGACCTAGGTGCAGAGACTTGATTAGCAAATTTATAAGGTTAAGAGTATACTTCATACAAGATACGTTTATAACAAATATAATAAGCACTAAAACACATAACATGATTACTAATGAATTAAGAGGAAGTTATTTAGGAAATGTCTTATGAGTATATAAAAGTGACAGCAAAAAGGAAATCAGAAATCTAGAAATGCTTGTTGAACTGAATATTGCCACTAATGGACAAGATAACCCTTAGGGGTTTTTACAGTATTACAGTGAGTGTTCAAGGAGATGGTAAGGGTTACTAAGACCAACATGTAGAAAATAAAATACAGTACATGGAAAAATAAATAGCAAACACTTACTTCATTCTATTTGAAGTTTTCACTTGTGAAGATGCCAGTAATCTGGCAGTCTAAATGAGAACTTCTTCAGGATCACTTGTTGTCAAACGTGGGGTTTTATACGGTTTTGCACTGATCCCAGTTTCTGTAATGTATATTAAAAGATACAGAAAAGGTTATAATTTGCAGATTAGTTAATTATGCAGACTGACACTGAAAGGTGGATCTGAGTCAAGTGAAGTCCTTTGGACAAAACTGGACAAAATTTAGACCTGGGTACTTTATGGCAAAAATGTTTACTGTAAATAAACTTGAATTCCTTTACATAGGAAGAACTATTCTTCAATATAATGACATGATATAGCTGGAGTGTGTGGAGTTAGAAAGTATAACCTTGGAGAAGGGTTTTGGAGTGGTATTGGAGTCACCACTGTCCAAATCCAGAAAAAAATGATGACGCCTAATAAGATTCTGGGTTACACAGCCCACTGTGTGGAGTACAACTTAAGTCAAATCTAAGCTTGACTAGAATTTGGAAACATCAGGTGAATAGGAAACCATTTTGGACTGAATGCCATCATCAAATTGTATAGCCCTAAGCAGTTGGAAAAAAAATATTATGCTTTTAACCCAGCTTTCATGCCACAGTGTAGAGGGTTTCACATTACAATGACATATTTGTTTTCCTTGAAAAGATTTCATGACCAATTTGTATTGACAAATTCCATATTGTGATTACTGTGAACACAGGAGATAAACATGTGCTTAAAAGTGCTGCTCAAGAAAATACAGATCAGGAAATGAAAAACACTGGAATAATCAAAAAGAGTAATAAGGGACAGGTTGAGTGTCAAATGCCAAGAAACAAGATACAATCATAAAAGCAGTTCTAAGGGAAAGATAAAGTTCCTAATCCAGATTTACAACATTTTGTACCTAATAATGTCTAATAATCGGAAAGTTTGAAGTTGTTTCAGCCTAGTACTACATCCTACTATCTTTAAAAAATTTGGCATGAAGACGATATCAAGCCACTGCCATACCTCAGTGATTTTCAGTTACAAAAAACAATACAGTTCCACAACAAAAAGGATATACAAAAATGGTGGCACTCATCAGGGCCATCTTAACAGCATTATAGGTCCCCGGGCAAAGCAGTGCGCTGGGGCCCCTACCTACACAACTACTCAGCAAGTCACAACATACATACTGTAGATTAGCATGGGGCCCCTATGCCCGTGGCGTTCCCGGGCAACTGCCCAGAGTGCCCATGCGTTAAGATAGCCCTGGCACTCATGAGAAAAATCAATCACAAAATGGTGTTCTGAAATTTAAGAACAATGATTAAAAACTTAAGAATATTCTCTCCTATTCTAAGTGAGTGGGTAACTGATGTTATATATTATTTGAAACTGGAAAAAATCAAATTCTCAATTAGAGGATCTGTGCAGAACTTTTTCAAAACCTGGCAGGATCTAATCAATAACATTTTAGAATACGCTTTTAAAGCACTGAGGAAGTAGATTCTCTTCCCATTTCTTTTTCTTCTCCATTTATTTTTATTCATTTATTAATTCATCTATCTACTTATGTTTAGGGCAGCACGGTGGCGCCATGGTAGCGCTGCTGCCTTGCAGTAAGGAGACCTGGGTTCGCTTCCCAGGTCCTCCCTGCGTGGAGTTTGCATGTTCTCCCCGTGTCTGCTTGGGTTTCCTCCCACAGTCCAAAGACATGCAGGTTATGTGCATTGGCGATCCTAAATTGTCCCTAGTGTGTGGGTGTGTGTGTGTGTGTGCCCTGTGGTGGGCTGGCAACCTGGCCGGGGTTTGTTCCTGCCTTGCACCCTGTGCTGGCTGGGATTGTTTCCAGCAGACTCCCATGACCCTGTGTTAGGATATAGCAGGTTGGTAAATGGGGTACTCTGGGGTGGGGGTTGATTTGTTTTTGTAAAAATTGATCTATTTGTATGGAATGTTTTGTGATTTCAATAAAATCAATAATAAAAAAAAAAACTTAAGAATAGAAAAAAAAAAAAAGATCAAAAATAATCCTGGAGAGAACTAAAATGATGCTCATGACTGCATTTCACTCCATATTTGTACCTTGACCTGGGCTCCAATTATGCCAACCCTTCTGTATTTCTTGAATCCTAAGGTTGGTTTATTAAATGTATGAACATGCATGGAGACCTGCTGTATTTTTCCAGTTCACTGTGAATTCCACCATTATGTGGTAGGATCTGTACTTTTGCTTAGATTTATGTTGTAGTCATACTGTTGTATTAATACCTCAGGTATTTTTTATTGAAGAGTCTGATATTGTTAAACTAAGAAACTTCTTGATCAGGGAATGATTTGCAATTTTCTTTTATGTCCTTATTCCTTAGCAGGTGTTTTGTTCAGTTCCATTTTGAAAGGGTCAAATTGAGGATAACGGTTCAAATGCAGGATAGCTTTTCTGCTATTTGAAGAAAAAAACTCCAATAATGAACCCACTACATGTAGTTCCTAAGGATAAAGATGATGGCATCAAACACATACTCTTCACGTCTGACATTCAAAGATGTACTGTACATTCTATAACACTTTAATCCATTCTCTGGCTCTCTGGTCATTTTCAGACAAATTGTATGGATTATTCTCTAGGTACGCAGTGTGTTTGATGTTAATTAGCAACTATAAATGAAGTCTATATGAGAGAATTGTGGCCTGCTTTGAACTTGCCCCCCATCCTATGATGGTCCCTCATGTTTCCAACATAGGCTCTGGCTTCCTGTGACACTCTATTGGATTAAGCCAGTTAGGAAAGTAGACAGAAGAATTATTGTAGCATCTGACCAGTTTGTATACCTGCTTTTTCCTGGGGAGGTTTGTGGAAATTTAGCAAACAGCCTCGGAAGGTTCGGCAGCACGTCATGCATCACCCAGCAGTGGCACTATCTGACAGGTTGATTTTGAACTTTAATGTGTCTTTTTGTTTTAAAGGGAAATCAGAGTCCCCAGGTGAACCTCGTGTGAACAAGAACCTCAAATGTAAATTTAACCTGACCAAGCGCTTCTTCTTCCACTAGATTCATGAAGGAAACACATAAAAAGAAATTTGAGAAGCATAGCATCAAGTCACAACATTTAAGAGATATTACTAATAGGGTTATACATTTTCACAAATAGGCGGTTGGATGAAGTGAACCAAACTGAACAATAGCTAATTACCTTTTGTCATTTTTTTTTATAAGTACATAAAAAATTCTACCTAGTCATTCCAGTTAAAAATTACACAGTCAATAGCAAATGTATGCCATTTTATTGGCATCCAGAATTACATTTATTGAGGGATATAATGATTTGTCCTACTCCCTTACAGTTACAGATAACTGAGTTTAAATGAGTAATTCTGTTACTCTCTGTATTGATTTTGTATGTTCTGACTTGGGTTGTTTTCTCCAAATTCTCTGGTTATCCTCCGACGTGCCAAAGACATGCATGGTTGATTCATGGCTGACTCTGAATTTGGACACTGTGAAACTGTATGGTTATAAATGTGACCTGTAATGAATTGGCAGTCTGTTAAGTGATGGTTCCTGTTTGGGCCAAATGCTGAGTGGATAAGCTCTGCCCACCCACATGGCTCTGTAATTGGTATAAACTTGTTCAGGTGAAATTGATTTCATATTTTACATGTTGCATTAAAAAATTGTGTTTAAAAAACACAAATATTCATAAGTTGAACCTGTAGGAGTTAGGGTTGACCTTTTCCAGCTCATTTATTCTTACGTTTGTATTCTTACGGCCGTAAGGGAAAATTTAAGGAGTAGGGTGGTCCCAATTTCTTCATTGGCTGCTCAGGTAGCAGCCACTAAGAAAATATATTGCAGTCATTTTATGGATTGATTAGTTGAAATGGAAGCTGATTTAGAATGGCCCATTTACAGACTTGAACTGGAAGGTTGGCTCGGTAAGTGACAATGGCATATCTAAATAAAGCAGAAGGACCAAATTTAATTCCCTTCCTAATGTTCAAATTAATTGTGAAAGAGTTCCTTGCACAGTGGCTGGAGATAACACAATGAAGGACATTTTTGCATGGTATGCTATGTGCTCCAGTGTGCGTAGGACCATTTTTGAAGGTAATAAAGCAAAATTCACTCTAAACATTCATAATATGCCTTCTACGCATGGTCTCAAAGCTTACAATACTGAAAAGCCAGAACTGTCATTACTGGCCCGAAGAGTATTGCTAGGTTTCAAAACAAATTTTCAGACGACCAACTGCTTGTGTTTGTTGTATTACATTTAACTGCTCCTTCCAAACAGCTTTTTTTATCATAATCTTACAAATTAATTCCAGGGGACTGCAGTGAGTGATGTCTACTGAACTACTTGGGTGGATATTATGTTTTATTATTTTGAAATCTTATGCCAAATAAATATCTGAAGTTTTTTTTTTAATGATATTTCTTAATTGAACTTCACTAATGTTTTACCTTGATGCGCTGCTCCATTACTTATTTGTGTTGCTACCTATGTCTTGTCTGTTTTTTTTCTTATTTAACGACAGTATATCTTGTCTTGCTTTTTATCATTTAACTAGGGAGAACATGTAAAAGTCGTCCTTTGGATTTGGTGTTTGTAATCGACAGCTCCAGAAGTGTGCGCCCATCAGAATTTGAACTAGTAAAGACTTTTATTTCTGATATGATTGACACATTGGAAATTAGTGAAGTCACCACAAGAGTGGCAGTTGTCAACTATGCCAGCACTGTCAGAATTGAGTTCCATCTCAAGACACACTTCAACAAAGTGAACATGAAGAAGGCAGTGGCACAAATACAGCCTCTTTCAGCTGGTACAATGACTGGTCTTGCCATCAAGGATCTGATGGACAGTGCCTTTAAAGAGGAGTCAGGTACACGACCACGATCCCTAAATATCCCAAAGGTGGCCATTATTGTTACAGATGGACGGCCTCAAGACAAGGTTGATGAGGTATCTGCACAAGCCAGAGCGACTGGGATTGAGATCTATGCAATTGGAGTGGGCAGAGCTGACATGGAGTCCTTAAGGCAGATGGCTAGCACACCACTGGATGATCATGTCTTTTATGTGGAAACATATGGTGTAATTGAGAAACTCACCTCCAAATTTAGGGAGACCTTTTGTTTTCCAGGTGCAACTCCAGTTACAAGTAGGTGACATCTTCTCTGAGCTGTTCATTTACTTATATAAGTATGAAGATGATCTCTATGGCAATTATCTATATATATATTTAAAAGTATACATATATATATATATTTAAAAGTATACATATCTTAGTCATAATTTAAGACAGTGGCCTAACCTGGATGTTACTGGACAACTACAAATACAGACATGCTGTTAAACAGTTTTGAAAGGCTAATATGGAGTTAGTGTCCGAGTACCACTCATTTTGTAAGCACAAGTTATATGTTACAAGCACAAGTGATGCATATTGAGTACATTTTACAAATGAAAGTTACATTTTGAGTGCATTTTACAAGTTAAATTTTGAGTGTGAGTGATGCATTTGACAAGTGTTTAGAGGTTATGTGATTTTTGGCATTGTTCTTGCGTGGAAAATCTAATTAAAAATTATTTGAGAGTCAAAACAGGAAAGCTGGTAGGGGTTCATTCTTCCAGCCAATAGGAGTACAGTAGTCAGTGCTAGCCAGCCAGTTTACTCAGCGATTCAGGACTTACCAAAATTATGGCATTTTTCACAATGGAGGAGCAATGGCGGATGTATTGCTCTTATGTTGAATATGTTGCCATTTGCCCCAGTATATTAATTTTAACTGTTATTTGTAAATTAAACTATTTATAACTAAATAAACAGTCTTGTGAATGCTACGGGTCACTGTTGCCCCTTAAACCCAACAGACAGACATGCAAGACACAGGTTAAAAGCACCAAGAAGATTTTTAATGCCTTTCTTCTTCTATAAACAGTGCCCCTAAGCACCACAGCCACAAATAAAAGGCAAATAATCAAAATAGCACACAATAACAATTCTCTTCTCCTCTACACCTCCTAGCAAGCTTTGTCCACCTCCACCTGACTCTGACTTGCCTGCTGGGTGTTTCACTGTCCTTTATATAGTCCTTGACCTGGAAGTGCTTCTGCTCTTCCTCCCACATGACTTGCCAGCACATCCGGGTCAGATGGAGAATTCGTTTCTGATCAGCCCGGAAATACTTCAGGGTTTCTATCCTCGTGCTTCACTAGCAGTTCGGGACTAGGTAAAAACTTTGTCTCCCAGCTTCTTCCCACAGCATTCCCTGGCAGCACCCACAGTACCCAGCAGGGCTGTGTTGCCAAACTCCATGTCCCATAGTGCCCTGTGGGAATCCAGGGCACCGCTGCAGTCCAAGGAAGCTGCCATCTAGTGTCTTGGGGGAGGCAGTGTCTTAGAAAAGCTGCCTTCCCCCATCCTTCCATCTCAGGGGCATCCTGGCCGGATTGAGCTGCCTGCCATCTCTTACAGTCCAAAAAGAAGTTTTTTATGATAAAAGCTATAGCAATAGAAGATTGATCCAACTATTTTACACTTATTTATTCTAATCAATAAAAGGAGAGAAGAATTGTCATTCTAAAATTATTTCAGTTGTTAAATACATACCTAGGATTATTTCTGACTACAGAATAAAAATAGAAATGAAGGCTCTCAGTAAATAATGACACATATTTAAGGCAAGAATTTTCTCCTGAATAAGATATTGTGATAAAAATGAAAATCAGAAGCCACGTTATTAATGCATTTTTTCAGGTTTTAGAATCCATAATTATTTCTGGAAAGATGAAGAAGAAGGCTCCATTGAGATATATTTAAATTGCACAAGTGCAACATTAGTCTTTTAAATTAAATAAATGTACTATATGTGTAGGATTTTTTATAAATTTGCTGTTCATTTTTTGCAGTTAAATCTTGTTGCAAACTATTGTTTTATGATTTATAGTTGAATCTGAAAATAATCTGAAAGTGGACAAAATGTATATAAGAAAATATTCACTAATAATTGCATGTACTAGTACTTAGATGTGAAATGTGAAGATTGCATTTTCCAGAATATATTTTTTAAACTTTAATACTTCTGGTTATTAAAAATACAGTTTCTTTTACAGGATAAGTTGGGGTTTTTCAGGTCCAAGTTATTTCTTCACAGTAAGGTATTAGTTTACCAAATTAAATTGCATTCAAAAAGTGAAGCATAACTAGCCCACTCTTGTGTTTTATAATGGAGCTTAAAGACAATGGAATCACATTATAATGAAAAGCCAATACACCCACTTTGAAGTAGCAAAGTTTTTGATTTAGGAAAATGTGCTTTTCGCTTTTCTGAGGCATGCTTCTGTTAAAAGGAAATAATAATTTCATCCCAGATTCTTGGTACTGCGGTGGGTTGGCACCCTTCCCGGGATTGGTTCCTGCCTTGTGCCCTGTGTTGGCTGGGATTGGCTCCAGCAGACCCCCGTGACCCTGTGTTCAGATTCAGCGGGTTGGAAAATGGATGGATGGATGGATTCTTGGTAATATTTTTTTAAAGTAAGGACATGTTTCTTACTTGCTTCTCAGCTTGCAGCAGTTGTTGTATGTGGAGTTTAGACAACCTGTGGTGTTCTGTGTGCATGAATGAGGAAAAAAAATACTCAGAAAATAAAAAAAGGAAGAGTGTGCAATTGAGCAGACTGAAGTGCCTCAAACCAACTATCACATTTTTTAATGCATGATGCACTGCTTTTGCTGAAGACACTGTATGGTAATTAAAGAACTGAGAACAATGCTTCTGAGTGAAAACTCACTGATACTCACTAATACCAAACACACGGGGAGAACATGTAGATTCCATGAAAAACTTGGCGCTGTGAGGCAGGAATGACAGTTCTTCACTACCACTCCACCTATGCTAAAACACTTGTACTAAATGTAGTAAACTTCAACCTGATTTAATCTTAGGTGAATTGGTGTGCTAAATAAGCTCTAGTCTGTATGTGTGTGTATTCACCCTGCAATGGACTGGCGCCCTGTCCGGTTGTTGTCCCTGCCTTGCATCCAGTGCTTGCTGGGATAAGCTTCAGCTGCCCTGCGACTCTGCCCTACATAAGAGGTTTAAGAAGACAGAGAGATTATTATTATTATTATTGTGCCTATAGTAAAAGTATATATATAAATAGATTAATGCATGACAGATATTTAGGACAACAATCATGATGATGATGTTATTATTATTAGAATATAATTATTATCCAGGTATTGTTCCTGCCTTACACCCTGTGATTGCTGGGATAGACCTCAGCCTCCCTGTAAAGCTGCCCTGGATAAGCGTATTAGGAACACGGATAGATGCCAATATGTCTGCTCAGTTCTTATCAGTTAAATGCATTCTTCTCATAATCTCAATATTATTTCTCAATGAAGCACGTGCATGCATTATTAATAGAGTGGAAGCAGGCAGTTTCAAAATAAAGAAATAAGCTTCCCTAAAGTGAAAGAATATAAGTGATCATGTGACTTTTTTCAGTTATTGTCTAATTGCCTACAGAACTGAAACTGCGATTCATATCTGGGCAACAACGGCACTTGGCAATGACTTTCCAAGGTGAGCCCAGACCTCTGGGGCTGAAAGGGTGCAGTGGAGGAAGACAAATGGGGTAGCTGGCAAAGTGAGGCACAAAAAAAAGAGTGAATCTCACAACAATTCTTTGCTTTTTGCTTGTTCTCCTTCTTAAAAAATGTGGACATGGACATTGTAGTCTGTAAATCATCTCAAGACAGTGTTCAATACTTGGTAATATTTTTGGCTTGAAAATGAATGTATTTGGTAAGTTTTATGGGTATTCCATAAGTTTTATTATAGAATGCAAGAATAGGATAGTTATTTTTAAAAATTGTATTTTTAAAAACACTAACGGATGCTTTACTTTAGAATGCAACTTCATGTGGCAATCTAAAACATACTGTGATTGTGAAGAAATAACTTCAACTTGAAAAATACCAAAGTTTAAGTTTACCCAAGCATTCATCTATCTATCTTCTACTGAGGTAAGACTATTCAGTGAGGAAAGAGATTAAAGAGACATTTACAAGATGGTGGGTAAAACATTCACTCTAATTCACAATTTTGACCAGGTACATCAAACGAAATTGATGTATTGAAATGCTGCATCCAATATCTAGTTATATATCATCCTATTCACCACATTCCTGCAGATTACATAACTGTTCTCCCGTCAGTCTTCTTGTTTTTTGTTTTAAATAAAGTAACTACTATGAGAGAGCAGCATTACTTTAGCATTAAAAAATATTTTAAAACCAACAGACTGAATTCCATCTGGCACTTGTTGCCACCAAGTTCTGAAATATTTCTATAGATTATATCAAATAGCAAAATTCATAACATGGCTTTTTTCTAATGAAAATTTGACATATCATAGTTGTACAGAGAAAAGCAACCAAGAATGCATCCAGGAAATAAAGGACGTGTCCTACACTGAGGTGCTCAAGGAACTAAACGTCTTTAGTTTTGAGAAGAATAGGGCTCATTTGAGCCCCAGACATTTTATAGGCACTGATAATGTTGATCCTGCTGTATTCTTTCAATAGTGAATCACTATTGGTGGAAATTAAGGGGAAGACATGAAGTGTTTCACTACATAAAGAGAATCTGAAATAAACTACCAAATAATGTAACTGAAGCGGAAGCCTTAATAACTTGTAAAAATTATATGGATGCGATACTGGGTCAACCTATCTAGTCAAACAACTCTAATGGAACATAGATTCTCCTCTTATTTGACAATCCTTTTTTGCTTTTACCAGTGTTTAAAAAGACACAAATAGATATATTCATTCTTTCTGTCATTATTTTTATATCATAAATGATTGCTAGTTCTATCTTACAGGCTTTGACCCTTGTGCAGCTGGAAATCATGACTGTGAGCAAATTTGTGTCAGCACTGCTTCATCTTATTACTGCAGATGTCAGGATGGATTCGTCCTTAATCCAGATAAGAAAACTTGTTCAAGTAAGATGCTTGACTTCTTAATTATAACCATGTGTTTTCTGTTCTGCTGCAATGGAAGCAAACCATCTTCAGGTGAACAGATTAAACCTGAGCACCAGGGAATGTGGTATATTCAAAAACGCAGGCACGTGACTAAAAAAGGGTTATTATGTCTTTACAGCCATTGCTTTGTTATTGTTTAAAATTAATCTCTTGGTTCTACCTGCAGCATAGTGCAACACAATCCATCAAGATCATCTTTCCATATCAGTGACTTTTTAAATTTAAGTTCTGGAAACAGACAGAATAGAGTTGATGACTCAATGCATACCTCTTATTTTGAGATATTCTAATTTTCTATGAGCTGAATAAAAATCACAATTAATAATTGTTATATTCTTACCTATTTTTTTTTTCAAAAATCTGTGTATTTATTCTAATTGTATTGTGTAAGGTTATTTTTAATATAATGGTGGAATGTTTTAGACCACTATTTCCTCAGCACTGGTCCTGACTGGTTTTATAATAAAACAATTACTACATTTAATTAACTTTTTTAATAAGGTGGGGCTTAATTCAAATTCATATTTATTTGTTTAATATTCAAATGGTAAAAAAAAGTTCATACCTATTCATTTCAGGGGAAGCAAGAGCACTTGCGACAACTGACCCATGCAAGTGTGAATCCTTGAAGGCATTTCAGAAGACTGTGCAATCCAGCATACAGTCCCTTACAAGTCGACATATCCTTTTGAAACTTTAATCCAATTAACAACATTTTTCTATATTCAAAATATTACAGTTGGGTGGCACTGTAGGGTTATTGCTCTTCCAGCAAAACCCCAGCAGACTGGGTGCAAATCTTGGGTGTTTGTAAAAAACAAAACATCTGAAATGTTGTGTTTGCATTAAGAAAATTATGGAAACAATATTGAACTCTTTTAAACAAAAAAGGTATGTCTAAATATCTAGGAACAGTCATAGCCCATGATGCAGAGATCATCCTTAGAGTGCAGTGTGGATGGAATTGGAAGAAGATGTCTGGAGTATTGTATGATCAAAGAATTAAATGGTTAAAGGTAAGGTTTTTAAGACAGTGGTAAGACCGGCAATGATGTGTGGAGCCGAGACATGGGCAGCAAAGGGAGAGCAGGAGAAAAGTTAGATGTGGCAGAAATGAGAATGTTGAGATGGATGTGTGGAGTTACAAAAAATGGCAGAATAAGAAATGAGACAATCAGAAGTACAACAAAAGTCGGAACAATATCTAAGAAAGTACAGGAAAGTAGGTTGAAGTGGTACCGACACGTGATGAGGAGAGACAATGAAATATGTGGGCAAAAGAGTGATGAGAATGGAAATACAGTGGAAGAGAAGGTGAGGGAGGCCAAAGTGCAGGTGAAAGGATAAAGTAGAAGAAAATTGAAGGAAAAGGGCTTAATTGGTGAGGAGTTGCAAGAGTGAGTTGTTTGGAGAATGTTGACAGGGTACATCGACCCCACATAGAAGTGGGAAAAGAAACTGAGGAAAAAGAAGACTCTAATTTCCACAGGAGTAAATCAGTGTGAGTATGTGCATGAGTGGGCCCTACAGTGGACTGATATCTTATTGAGGGTCAGTTACCCTCTCTTGCCTGATGCTGCTGTGCTGACAATAATATTAAAATGGATGAGGAACAAAACAAAAAAACTGAAATGTTGTGTTCGCATTAATAAAATGATGGAAACAATTTTAAGCAGTTTTAAACAAAAAGGGTAAATCATATATACATTATTGTCCAGTAGATATTGTGATCATTTACTTCAAATGCAATACAGTAAATCCATCCATCCATCCATTATCCAACCCACTATATCCTAACTACAGGATCACGGGGGTCTGCTGGAGCCAATCCCAGCCAACACAGGGCGCAAGGCAGGAAAACAAAATAGTACTATGTACAAGGTAGTGCCCAATTACCCAGAGGATCATGATTTACTGATATTGTTTTGTTTTTAGGGTAGATATGTTCAGTTTGTTTTTAATATATATCCAGTTTATCTGCTCTGGTGTCAGATTCTGGAGGTTAACAACATTCTTCATGAAAAATGCACCTCATTCTCCATCCTACTCTCTAAATACCACTCTTTATCTCATTACTGCTAAAACCGAGGGGAAAAATAAACGTCTTATTAACAGCACCAAATGAAATGTAAAAAATCACAGTAGGCATGTTTATCAGGTTTATTCTTTTTGATTTACTTTCCAGGATATCTACATTTCCAGCCACTCAGTAAGAAAAAAGGTTTACCACTAGTCTATTGTTTTTTTTTTAATTTTTACATTTTAAAAGATAATGAAACTTCTGTTATCACACCAGAATAAGAGATTTCTGAATTCCACCATATTGACAATTTTTTTTTCCATTCTTTCATTTTTCAGATCTAATTTTTCCAACATTGGGCTGCAGGGGAACAAAGTGTATGATTTTTATATTTTGTAAAAGTAGTGTAATATTATTTTTTAGTTCAATAGTCCCTCCAAATAAACACATTATTTTATGTAAAATTTAATTTTTGCTCATTGCTAAGCATCAGCAGTCTGTAAATTTGGGCTTTGAAGTTGGTATCTGAATTTGTGTGCACTGCTATCCTACTTTACCTTGTTTATTTATTGTTATCCTTTAAAGTGCAGTTTCCAAATTATTTTCAGTTAAATTCTAGTTTTCACACGTGTGTGCTTGCAAAAAAAAAAAAAGCAGATTCTGATGACTATGTTTAACTTGCTAAGTTTTGCCTCAGCTTTTTTGTATCTTTGCTGTTAATAAAATTATTACTTACTTTTGACTTTGCAATTACTTTGAACTGCAGTTAGCATTATAAGTGATATATTTTTTGTAATACACCTGACTTTGCTAACTCTGTTCTACCTTCTGTTTTATATACTTGACATTAAAGTCTTTGTAAAATAATGACAAGAAAATGGTCATTGAACATAAATTGTTTGTTGCACTTTGTGCACCTCTGCAAATGTACTCAAGCAATACAACTGGAAAAAAATATCTAAAAATCCTTAACTTGTTATTCACTAGATGAAGTTACAAGACAACTACAGCGATATGAGCAGAGAGTTCGTAGTCACTAGGGCTGTTGGGATGGAGCTGACTTTATTCTCTTCCTTTGTTCTGAATTATGCATAAGATTTGTTATCTAATATTCTCCTGTCATTGTCTTCTTCTTCCTCCATAATACTGTAAGTTCACATTTGTTGAACTTTTACTTTGAACAAATTCATGCTGGTTTCCCTTAAGTGCTCTGTAACATTCTTTGAAGTCCTCTCTTGTACACTGAGAATGTGTCTTACATAAAGAATATGTGGGTAGACAACTGTTAATTCTGATAGTTGTTAAAAGTAAATATTACCCGTGTACATGTTTCTGCTTTTGTTTTATGTAGAGATAACTACAATAACAATACCATTGAATTTTTCTAGTAATTGTTCTGGTGCTAAAGAATCCATTGTATTTAGGTACACTTATTGTATGTGCACATAAAGTTATTATAAATAAGCTTTTATATAATGAATATATGAAACATGTATCATATGCCATATGAATGGTGTATATTTGAAAATATATTCTATTTTAGATATACATAAAAATGTTTTAATTGTGACAAGAAATAAGAAAAATATTACAGCTGTACTGTATTTTGGTATTATATATTGGAAGTTGAGAAATGTCAAATAAAGACAAACTGCAGTTTCATCAAATGCAGTGCTTTTTTACTGTTTATTTATTTAATCACTTTGTCAATTAATTTATAAAGGGTTCTACCCTAGAATTACTAATAGATTCTGAGTCTAATGGGAAGGTCAGATATATCCAGAGCTTGCCTCTTAGGGCCAGGCGACAGGATACTTAGGAAGAGAAGATGCTCTCTGTAGTCGTTGTGTGTACACGTGCGTTTTCTCCTATGTGTTTTAACAGTCCATGCCCAATAAACTTAAATAGAGTGGAGCAAAATGCCTGCAGGTCATTATCCATGAGGATAAATAAGGCATGATAAAAATATTTTCTTTTTAATATTTTGACCTCCTTGGCTTCATTTGCATTCAAGGCTAGCTTAAGAGCAAACCTTAAGGCCACTATATATGTATATATGGGCTAACTAAAAAGTTTTAAGACTGCCTGGACTGTACATGTATCCCTTGTGTGTTGTGGCTGTGTGTTTGTTGATAAAGGACTAAAGGCCTTGTTACTGTACACAAGTAATGGGACCAGTTATGTTTAGTCTCTGAGTTGACAGAAAATAGTTTAAACCCTATTTTGCTAATGGGAGCCATGAGTGATGTTTCTTCAGTTGTGCAAAGAAGATCTACCACAACAGATGCAGTATTAGAATAAATAAGCAACTGCACTGGAACATTCTTCTTTTGGGCCTAATGTAACCGATCTAACAAAAATTTAGGAATTGCCACATTTGCTGCTTTGAGAAAAAAATCAAACATGTTTCTGCTTCAAGTCATTCAGAAGTTTTTGGAATGCTGCTTGAACTGTACAAAAAGAAGGTAGGTTCAAAGGGACATGTTTTCATCACAGACAACGCTATTTATTTATTTATTTATTTTTTTTTTAAATTAATTTTATTGTAATCATTCCGTACAAATAGATCAATTTTTACAAAAAATAGGATTGAAAACAAAGCAAACCCCACCCTTGAGAAGGAGAGCATGGCCAAAGGAGTAATACTTAAAGCTTGTAAACAAACCCAAATTGTTGAGTTAAAATAGGGCAATAAAGTTAAATGGAGAAGAAAAACAAATGCGGAGATAATTCTTATTCTAAAATATTATTGATTAGATCCTGCCAGGTTTTGAAAAAGTTCTGTACAGATCCTCTAACTGAGAATTTGATTTTTTCCAGTTTCAAATAATATAAAACATCAGTTTCCCACTGACTTATAACAAAATAAGTCTGCATGCCAAAAGCGTAGTGAATGCAATCACAGTTTGTTTGTCCTTCTCCACTTCAAGTCCATCTGGAAGAACACCGAACACAGCTATTAATGGGTTAGGAGGGATTGTGACACCAAGGCTGTCTGAAAGGCACTTAAAAATTTTGCTCCAGAATGATGTTAATTTGGTGCAGGCCCAAAACATGTGACCCAGTGAGGCGGGAGCTTTATTGCAGCGTTTGCAGGTTGGATCTTGGCCTGGAAATATTTTGGACAGTTTTAAGCGAGACAGATGAGCTCGATATATAATTTTGAGTTGAATAATTCTATGCTTTGCGCATATGGAACTCGAGTGGATTCTCTGCATTGCTACCTTCCATTTCTTTTCTGATATACTGTATTAATTAAGAGATCTTTTTCCCATTGTCCTCTTGGATCTTTGAAAAGAAGGGACTCTAATAAAATTTTATATATTTCAGAAATGGTGTCTAAGTCCTCGAAATTGAGCAGTATTTTTTCCAGCATGGTGGAGGGTACGAGGTGCAGGAAAATCGGGCAGGTTCTGTATAACAAAATTTCTAATTTGAAGATAGTGAAAGAAATGTGTAGCTGGAAGGTTAAATTTGGAATGTAATTGTTCAAAGGATGCAAAGATATTGTCTATATAAAGATCTCTGAGCAATTTAATCCCAAATCTTTTCCAGATATTAAAAACTAGGTATGTTTGTGAGGGTTGAAAGAGGTGGTTCTCTTGCAGAGGTGCTACAGATAAAAGGTTCTCCATCTTAAAATGCTTTCTGAATTGGTTCCATGATCTGAGTGAGTGATGCACAATTGGGTTATTAGTATATTTGCGATAACTTGCATTTATTGGAGCACAGAGCAGGGAGTATAAAGAAGTACTACAGGATTTTACTTCTATTGCGGACCAAGCCTGTGTATGTTCATCTATTTGTGTCCAGGTTTTTATAGCTTGTATGTTTGCTGCCCAGTAATAAAACTGAAAATTAGGTAGAGCCATGCCATCTTCTGCCTGAGGTCTTTGTAGGGTCGCTTTTCGGATATGTGAATGTTTTGAGTACCAAATAAATGAGGTTATGGTTGAATCTAATTGTTTAAAAAATGATTTATTGATGTATATTGGGATGTTTTGAAATAAAAAAGAAGCTATTTAAAGAAGCAGGCTCATATACAGTGTTTATTTGCATTTCAGAGTAGAAATATCCAAGACTAATATTTACAGTAAGTGGCTTTGCATATGGCATGAGTGTCCCAAGAACAGGGATTTTCACACACGGCATGGTTAGAGATGTTTTGTAAATGGGTTACTACCCAAAAAAGACAGTCCTGTGGTCATAAATTGATTAAATAGGTGGACAAAGGCTAACATGATGTATGCTGAACAACAGGAGGCCTAAAGTCAATCTGTCAGTTGCTGATTGTAACAGTTCCATCATAAGCATATACAGACCTCAACCTGTGGGACCTTGGTGTTCAATGGGTTAGGGTTTTGACAACTCAAATTAGTTCCATTGTGTATGTAAAAAAAAACAACAGCAAGGTGTGTTGACTCCCAGCTCTTAACTGGAACCTAACCCTCTCTGTTAATAAAATATTTTGCTTAGTTAGATGGACTGAAATATTATAAGATACTAAAAAAAGTTACGAGTTTTATCTTTAGATGCACATATACAGTACTTATTCAATTTCTTCACTTTTTTTCTAAATTTTGGTTCACTTGACTAAAATTTTGCATCCTTAATTAATTTCTGTTAACCAAAGTAAACTAAATTACAAATAACTTGGTAGGCAACAACAGAGAGATTAACATGACCCCATATTCACTTGTTTGCTGACATTATAAAGTTTTGTTTAATGTAGTATATAGAAAGAGAGAGGAACAGCTAAGAGGCTTACAGATACAACATCATTTTTTGATTAAAAAAAAAAAAAACCTACCCCTAAACATAAATTTCTTATAGGGCAGAATGAAGTTAGAATCAACAACATGGTCTATTAACAACAAAAATGAATATGCAGTTAATATTTTCGTGTCACCAAAAAAACATGCAGCCTCCAGGAACTGCATTTGGGGTCTCTGGTCTATGAAAACCTTCATGACATTAAAGCATCTGCAATTGGAAAGCTTTCAGTCAGTTGTCACAATGTTTCAGTCAGGTGGCTCCCTTCTCTTGAGAAGATGAAAACAGCAACCTTACTGCAGTTACACTTTCACCACAATGCTTTTCTGCATTGCTATTAATTGATTACAATTGCTCTGTCTGATTTTAATTTTGTTTATAATGTGTGTTTTATCTATTGTTCAGTATCCTTGAGTGTTTAGAAAGGCACCTATGAATAAGTAAAATGTATTATTATTAGTAATGTCAGCTTCTCCTTCAAGGTTTATCTGTTTTTCTTCAACATTTACCTTTTAGAAATAAATGTAACAATTTTGGCTGATTTACACCACCAAAATTTGGTGAAAGAATATTCTGAATTTTGTGGGGGTGCTGGGTGGTCTCGTGGTTTTTCTCTCCAGCCCTCTGGAGTTTTTTTTTTTTCTGTCCCCCTGGCCATTGGACCTTACTTTATTCTTTGTTACTTAGTACTGCCTAATCTTATTTTTAGATTTTTCTTTTTTCTTTCTTCATTTTGTAAAGCACTTTGAGCTACATAATTTGTATGAAAACATGCTATATAAATAAATGTTGTTGCTGTTGTTTCATATTAAAGATTATCAAGTCAATGTATTATTGACATAAAGTTATAGCATAATCATTGATTACATAGCATAATCATTGATTACATCTGTACATTCATGACCTTGTGCTACAGGATTTACTGAGTGTTCTCATTATAAATTTGACTTCAAAGCATGGATGTCACACATGATCACCAATTAGGATATGTACCAATTAGTCTATGATATGTACAACTGTATTAGCCATGATCCTGAATGTGATTTTTCCCATGAGCTATAATGACTTTTAAGTTCTCAAAGCACAGTTGTCTGTGCCTAATTTCACATTCTTATACAGGTGACTATATATTCTATCTCCTATAACAGTGACTGTTGCATCTGTGTTAATTAATACTTTAACAAAACTCATTAGTAAAAAAAAATAATACTAACACATAAGCAGGGGTTTCTTATGGTGGAGAATGAAAACAGGAATAAGAACATGTTCTATTAACAACAAGAATTGAAATACAGTTAAAATGTGCAGGCTTTTTAAAATCTTTACCTTATCTAAATGAAACAGTTCAGCCCCATACAATTTATTTTAGTTGTCAGAGATGCAGTCACAATTCCACACATCTCCCAATGTACAGAACAAATTATCCCATCACATACATGGTATGGCCTAGCATTAAATTTTGATACCAAAGATTCCAGATTCCAAGTTCACTTAAGACTATCTGATGTTGCGATTGCTATCTGTGCTCAAAATGGTCAACGATTTTGTCCGTTCCTTTTTCATTCATAATATTCTATAATATCTTTGAACTAACAATTATCTGGACATTCTTTTCAGTTTCTGTATTGCTCATTGTTTGTGGCTTATAATTGTTTTATAGAATTTCTGAACTCCTTCCTCATCACAAATATACTAAAGCTGGTAACTCTGACTAGCCTAGAGTGAGTGAACATACATGTATGTGAGAGTGTTGCATCTAGAGTTGATAGTTGCCTATGAAAATACTTGGAAAAAGCAAATTGAGAAAATGGATGGTTGTGTACAACGGATAAAAAAGTCTAAACATCCATGCCAAAAATCGCAGATTTTGTGTAATAAAAAATGAAACCAAGATGAATCCTGTCAGAACTTATTCCACCTTTATTGCAAAATTGCAGTCTATTCAAAGAAGGTGAAAACAAATCAGAAACGATTTAGTGAAAAACGGGACAAAATCATACAAAAGTATGGTTGCATTAGTGTGCACACCCTTTAATAAGCAAGGATTATTATATATCGAGCACATCTCTCTCGTTTGAAATTGTCCAAAATGTTTCCAGGGCAAGATCCAACCTGTGAACACTGCAATCAAGTTCCAGCCTCACTGGGTCACACATTCTGGGCCTGCACCAAATTAACATCATTATGGACAAAAGTGCCTTTCAGACAGCCTTGGTGTCCCAATCCCTCCTAATCTACTAACAGCTGTGTTTGGTGTCCTTCCAGATGGGCTTAAAGTGGAGAAGGACAAACAAACTGTGATTGCCTTCACTATACTATTGGCATGCAGACTTATTTTGTTAAACTGGAAGAATCCTAACTCTCCTCTTTTAAGTCAGTGGATCTGACTTAATTCTCACTTAGAGTATCTGTTGTAATCGAACAAAGAAAGTCACAAATACAAAATAAAGATTTGGGGACCGTCCCCGTATATTGTCGTGCAGACAATATTGAAAAATGCAGTGATTCAAAGTCCTGAAAGTACAATGAACAACCTTACTGAAACAAAATGGTGGTTTTATAGAACAAAAAACAGGTGACAGGAAATGGTTGGCAAAATGGTGATGTGGCAACAGGAACCGGAAGTTATGTTATTTTGAGGAGCCGGAAGTGATGTTATTTTGAGGAGCCAGAAGTGAGGTGGTTTGTGGGTGCCGGAAGTGACTTCATCGCGGCCATTTTGAAAACCTGGAAGTTGCGGGATTAATTCTCTTCTTGTTTCCTGTTGGCAAAAGAGAGTTCAGGTAAGTACCACGTGACATCCCTTTATCTCGCGATGTTTTACTCACCTTTAGGCTCTTTGACTGCCTCCTAATCGTACATGTGTGACATGACCCCCCCCCCCTCAGCCCAGACCCCTCGGGTCGGGCGACCTGCACCGCGAGGTCGTGGACACGAGAGAGAGCATCTGCGTTGGCTTGCAAGGAACCCCTACGATAAATGACACTAAAACGATAAGGTTGTAAATCCAAAAACCACCTAGTGATGCGCGGGTTAGACTCATGATGAAGAGACATCCACCGCAAAGCAGCATGATCCGTCACCAGAGTAAACTCGCATCCCAGTAGGTAGTATCGTAGAGACGTGATAGCCCACTTAATCGCCAAGGCTTCTCGCTCCACCGCAGCATACTTGGTCTCTCGTTCCAACAATTTCCGGCTGAGGTACATAACGGGGTGTTCAGCACCGTCGACACATTGGCTCAGCACGGCACCCAATCCTGTGGCCGATGCGTCGGTCTGGAAAATAAAAGGAATAGAAAAATCACGAGATTTCAACACCGGTGCTGACGTAAGGGTGAATTTCAGGTCACTGAATGCTTTGTCCACCGCATCATCCCATACCACTTTTAAAGGCGCTCGTTTCTTCGTTAAATTCGATAAGGGCGCAGCAATTTCAGAGAAGTGCGGTACAAAACGGCGATAGTAACCCGCCAGCCCTAAAAATGTTTGAACCTGCCTCTTATTCATCGGACAGGGCCAATTCAAGATGGTATCAAGTTTATTACATTGTGGTTTAACAGTACCCCCACCCACCACGTAGCCTAAATATTTGGCTTCCTTCAATCCGAAGAAACATTTCTTCGGGTTAATACGAAGCCTGGCTGACGCTAGTGTGGAGAGGACTGCTTTAGCCTGCAATATATGATCCTTCCATGTGCCAGAATAAATGACAACGTCATCCAAGTAGGCGGCACTATAGGAATTGTGGGGCCGAAGCAGTGTATCCACCAGACGTTAAAAAGTAGCTGGTGCCCCGTGCAAACCAAAAGGGAGCACCTTATATTGCCAATGTCCACTGGGCGTACTAAAAGTGTTTTTTTCTTTAGCGGAGTCCGTTAAGGGAACTTGCCAATACCCTTTAGTCATGTCAAGAGTAGTTAGGAATCGTGCGTTCCCTAACCGATTAAGTAAATCATCCACTCGCGGCATGGGATACGCATCGAATTTAGAGACCTGATTTAGTCGTCGGAAGTCGTTGCAAAACCTCCACGAGCCATAAGGTTTAGAAACTAGGACAATTGGACTAGACCAAGGGCTATAACTTTCTTCAATAACCCCTAGTTCCAGCATTCGTCTAATTTCCAGCTCTACTTCTGCTTTCTTTGCCTCCGGGAGCCTATAAGATCTCTCTCTGACAATCACTCTCGGGTCCGTAATGATGTCATGAACAATCAACGCAGTACGTCCGGGTGTCTCTTCCACAACTTTAGGGACAGACAAGATAGCCCATTCGAGATCTTGTCGTTGTTCAGATGTCAAATCAGGACCAAAATTCAGATGTGCACATGACATGAAAAGAGAACTAGGTTGTCCGGAGGAGGGATCAACGTCCCTGTCCTTCCACGGTTTCAGTAGATTTATATGATACACTCTTTCACTCGGTTGACGATTAGGCTGTTTAACCAAATAGTCGACGAGTCCTTTTCGTTCCTTTATTTCATAAGGACCTTGCCAGTGTGCCAACAATTTTGAATGGGAGGTTGGGACGAGCACCATTACACGATCACCCGGGACAAACTCCCGAATGGTGGTGTTTCTATTATAATAACAAGACTGCGCTGCTTGTGCTTTTTCTAAATTGTCTTTTAGAATAGGTCTAATTTTCTCAAGTCTATCGCATAATTGCGCGATATATTCGAGAATATTTGAAGTTGGGAGGACCTCCTCTTCCCATCCTTCTTTTAACATATCGAAAAGCCCTCGGGGTTGTCTTCCATACAATAACTCAAAAGGAGAGAAACCTGTAGAGGTCTGTGGGACTTCCCGGTATGCAAACAAAACGAGGGGAAGCAACTGATCCCAGTTTCTTCCATCCTCGCTAACTACCTTACGTAACATCTGTTTTAATGTTTGATTAAAACGTTCCACCAACCCGTCAGTTTGGGGATGATAGACTGACGTTTTCAGATGTTTTATACGGAGTAATTTAGCAATTTCCCTGAACGTCTCCGAAGTGAAAGGAGTCCCTTGGTCTGTTAAAACCTCTTTGGGGATCCCATCACGAGCGAATATCCCTACTAACTCCCGTGCGATGGTTTTTGTATTAGCTGAGCGCAAAGGAACAGCTTCTGGAAAGCGAGTGGCATAATCAACTAATACTAAAATATATTTAAATCCTTTTAACGAGGGTTCTAACGGTCCTACAAGGTCTATTCCGACTCTTTCAAATGGGATATCAATAAGGGGAAGGGGAACGAGAGGAGCTCGAGTCCGTCTGGAATTTGGCGAAGTTGACACTCCGTACAGGAAGCGCAATATCGCCTGACCTCCTCATTAATTCCCGGCCAATAAAATTGGAGCTTTATCCTCTCTAAAGTTTTATCGAAGCCCAAATGGGCTCCCAGAAGGTGAGCATGTGCTAATTCACACACTTTTCGCTGAAAAGTGCATGGGATTAACAATGTTGCTCGCACTTCACCCCCGTGTTCTGCCACTCGGTATAACAAATTTACATTTACATTTACATCATTTAGCAGACGCTCTTATCCAGAGCGACTTACAACAGTGCTTAGTAGTCTACGACTGTTCTTCAGTCTTTAAGGCTAGGATTAAATCTACTGTCATTAAACAAGTTACCGCTGACCAAGTTGTATACAAAACCCTGCTAGAAGAAAATAGTAAGTTAGTACAAAATGTTTTTTTTTTTTTTTGAAAAAAAGGGTAGAAAAAAAAGTATGGGGACTTTAGTCCAAGTGCTGTTGAAAGAAGTGTGTCTTCAGGCGACGTTTGAAGACAGTGAGGGTCTCCGCTGTTCGTACAGCAAGAGGAAGTTCGTTCCACCACTGAGGAGCCAACACTGCAAAGAGTCTTGATGCATGTTGTCCTCTTCTTTTAAGTAAGGGTGGTTCGAGACGTGCAGTGCTTGATGTTCTGAGACAGCGAGAAGTGACACGCTGCTTGACCAGTGCTGATATGTAAGGTGGTGCAGCTCCAGTTTTGGCCTTAAAGGCAAGTGTTAGGGTTTTGAACCTGATGCGGGCAGCCACAGGGAGCCAGTGCAGGTTCCGCAGCAGAGGTGTAGTGTGCGAGAATTTGGGAATATCAAAAACGAGTCTTGCAGCTGCATTCTGGATCAGTTGAAGTGGTCGTGTTGCCTTTAGTGAAAGTCCAGACAGCAGAGAGTTGCAGTAGTCCAGCTTAGAGATGACCAAGGTCTGGACGAGAAGCTGAGTAGCCTCTGTAGTGAGAAAGGGGCGGATTCTCCTAATGTTGTAAAGGAGATATCTGCAGGACCTGGAGAGGTTGCTGATGTGTGGAGAGAAAGACAATTCTTCGTCTAGAGTGACACCAAGACTTCTTGCTGTTTTTGAGGGGACGATAACCGAGTTGTCAAGAGAGATTGCAAGGTCAAGATTCGGAGATGAGTTGCCTCTGATATACAAGAGTTCAGTCTTGCTGGGATTCAACTTGAGGTGGTGGGAAGTCATCCAAGAGGAGATATCAGCAAGGCAGTTTGAGATGCGGGTTGAGACCTGCTGGTCATCGGGTGGAAATGAGAGAATGAGTTGACTGTCATCCGCATAGCAGTGGTAAGAGAATCCATGTCCAGCTATTACCTTCCCAAGAGAACCTGTGTATAAGGAGAAGAGAAGGGGTCCTAGGACAGAGCCCTGAGGAACACCAGTGGTCAGTCTTCGTGGAGCTGACTGGGAGCCTTGCCAGGCAACCTGGAATGTCCGGTCAGCAAGGTAAGAAGCAAACCATTGCCAGACAATGCTTGAGATCCCAAGACTAGTGAGAGTTTCCAGAAGTATCTGATGGTTGACCGTGTCAAAGGCTGCAGATAGGTCCAGAAGTATGAGGACTGAGGACAGGTTGGTAGATCTGGCTGTGTGAAGGGTTTCAGAGACAGCAAGAAGTGCAGTCTCGGTAGAATGAGCTGCTTTGAATCCAGACTGGTGAGGGTCAAGAAGGGCATTATTAGATAAAAACAAGTTAAGTTGGTTATAAACTGCTCGTTCCAGTACTTTAGAAAGAAAAGAGAGCAGGGATACTGGTCTGTAGTGGTTAATATCTGAGCAGTCCAGAGTAGGTTTCTTAAGAATTGGTGTGACAACAGCAGACTTAAAGGCAGTGGGAACATGGCCAGTCGTTAGGGAGCCATTAACTATGTGTGTGATGTGTGGGAGAAGATCCTGAGAGATGAGCTGAAATGTACCTGAGGGGATAGGGTCGAGTGAACATGTTGTGGGGTTGCTGGCCGTCAGGATCTGAGACACTTCCTCGTGAGAAAGTGGAGTGAAGTGATGAAGCTGGGTCGCACAGGTCGGTTGAGAGTGGGTGGGCAACATGTCAGTCTGAGGGAAGGAACTACAGATAGTAGCAACCTTATCCTCAAAGAATGTAGCAAAGTCCTCTGGTGAGAGAGCTGGGGAGACAGAAGGAGATGGTGATTTAAGCAGTGAAGAAAAAGTGGCAAAAAGTTTGCGAGGGTTAGATAAGGATTTATCAAACTTGGTTCTGTAGAAGGAAGATTTGGCAGAAGTTAGGTCAGTAGCAAACTTTGATAAGAGAGATTGAAAAGAAAGGAGGTCATTGTTATGATGCGTTTTCCTCCATCTTCTTTCTGCTGCTCTTAGTTGTCTGCGGTTGTTTCGTAGTGTCTCCGACAGCCATGGGGTCGGAGAAGTACGTTTTGGCCTGGAAGACAGAGGGCAGAGTTGATTAAAGGAGTTGTGGAGAGAGGAGAGAAGACTGTTGGTAGCAGACTCCACAGTTGCTGTGCATGGTTCAGCACAGTTAGGGGGAGATAAGGATGATAGGATAGCTGAGGAGAGAGAAGATAGAGAAAGAGAATTGAGATTTCTGCGGGTAGTCATGGGGGTAGAAGGTGGTTGAGAAGAGCAAGTCAGAAGAGGAAATCTGAAGGACAGAAGATGGTGGTCAGAGACATGTAGAGGAGTAGACAATATATTGAACATAGGAAGTGATCTGAATGATACCAGGTCAAGAGTGTTGCCAGCTTTGTGGGTTGGAGGAGAGTCACCAAGAGATAGACCAAAGGACGACAGAAGCATCACAAGTCCACTGCTGTGTATTCCGTCTCTTGGAAGGTTGAAATCACTGAGGAGCAAGAGAGGAGACTCATCATCTGGGAAGGAGCTCAGAAGGAAATCAAGCTCATCGATGAAGTTTCCTGGAGGGCCTGGAGGACGATAAAGAACAACAATGTGGAGTTTTGTTGGATGTGTGATAGTAACAGAGTGGAATTCAAAGGAGGAAAAGTTGCGATGGTGAAGATTAGGTGAAAAACGCCACTGATGAGATAAAAGCAAACCTGTACCCCCACCTCTGCCTGAAGTGCGAGGAGAGTGAGAGAAGGAAAAGGCAGAGGTGAGAGCAGCTGGAGTAGTTCATTTTTAATAACATTTTTAATAACAAATCATTTTTAATAACAAAGAACGGCGTGGGTGGCATGGGATTCAGAGTTGTATAACCCTCGGTGGACACTGTAGCATTCCTAGCAAACTTTAAGGAATCATCGTTCCACTGTTCTCTTTTAAAGGATGAGGGTGTTAGAAGGAATTGGGACGTTAACGCTTGTATTGGGTCTTGCGCGACCTCCATGTGAGGGGCTACTGCCTCCACGTCCTCCACGTTAACTGTAGTAGCTCCCGTAGAGGACGATGGGACATCGATTTCTTCGCACTGGGTGCTACTATCCGCCTGTGCTACTGAGGGACATGACGTGGAGGCAGTCGGATCAGTTTGTTCCATCATTAAGCCTAAATATTTCTTTGGTACAGTTACGTTTTTACCGCTAATAATTTCATTCCAGTCCCTACCAAGTATAACTAGAAACGGAGGATCCGGTAACACAGCCATGGCCATACTTGTTAGATTTCCATTTACTGTCACAATACATCTGGCTGTTTTATAATACCGGATATCTCCGTGAATACATTTTAGACTGGTTTTTATTTTAGTCCACTGTTGCGGTAAAACGAAACGGGTAGCAACAATAGAAATGTTACTCCCGGAATCAAACATTGCCCTTACCTTTCTGCCATTTATAATAACTGCACCTGTATAGGGGAGAGACAAAGGGTTACTCACAGTGGCACAGTACCTTTCCCCCTTACCAACGAACAATCCATCGGTTCAAAGGAGCAGCTAGGAGACAGATGTCCAACCTCCCCACACTTGAAACAGCGGGGAAGATTGGCTGGTCTGTCTCTTCTACGGACGGCAGGTTCGGGAGCTTGTCGGGGGGGCTCAGGAGCTGCCCCATGTGCCTGTTGGGTTCGGCGAGAGAACCGTTCTGATTGTCCCGATTTGCAAGCCGCCCAATGATGCTACGCGATTTTTATAAGAGAGTCCATGTCCTCGTAAGTGTGTTTCCAGACTTGCTGGGCTATGTGTTTGGGGAGGGCATGAACAAAGGTCTCTCACGCTAGAATTTTGGCCATCTTATGAGAGTCATTGACATCGGGCCGTAGCCAACGACAGACCTTTCCCCAGGCATCAAAGCCCTGGGTTCTCAGTGGCCTCTCAGGGTCAAATCGCCACTCCCTCCACTCTCTTGCCTGCTGCTCCGGAGATATGCCGTAGCGTTTAAAGACCTCTATTTTGAGAGCGTCATAATCAGCAGCCTGCTCCTCAGTTAAATCATAATAGGCCCTCTGCGCCGTTCCTTTCAGGTAGGGAGCCAGTTGGTACGCCCACTCCGACCTCGGCCATGCGTTCCGCTTAGCGGTACGCTCAAAGATCAAAAAATACGTTTCGATGTCATCAGATTCAGTAAGAGTAGTCAAAGCAATGGGTGGTGACCGAGCGACCTCCGTCCGTATCCTAGCTGCCGAACGAGCCTCCGATTCTGCCAACTGAGTCCTGGTCTCCCCCATCTGAATTTCCAGGGTCTGTAAATCTCCCATGATCGTGGAGAGAACGGTATTCAGGTCTTGTTCTTCTGACATCTTGAACAATTAATCCTGCCGACTACGCCAATTGTGATCGAACAAAGAAAGTCACAAATACAAAATAAAGATTTCGGGACTGTCCCCGTATATTGTCGTGCAGACAATATTGAAAAATGCAGTGATTCAAAGTCCTGAAAATACAATGAACAACCTTACTGAAACAAAATGGTGGTTTTATAGAACAAAAAACAGGTGACAGGAAATGGTTGGCAAAATGGTGATGTGGCAACAGGAACCGGAAGTTATGTTATTTTGAGGAGCCGGAAGTGAGGTGGTTTGTGGGTGCCGGAAGTGACATCATCAATATTGGCCGGAAGTGACGTCATCGTGGCCATTTTGAAAGCCCGGAAGTTGCGGGATTAATTCTCTTCTTGTTTCCTGTTGGCAAAAGAGAGTTCAGGTAAGTACCACGTGACATCCCTTTATCTCGCGATGTTTTACTCACCTTTAGGCTCTTTGACTGCCTCCTAATCGTACATGTGTGACACTGTGCAGAACTTTTTCAAAACCTGGCAGGATCTAATCAATAATATTTTAGAATAAGCTCTTATCTGTATCCACCTATTAAACTCTTCAATTTATTTATTTTTACTATTTTTAAGTTTTAGTCTGTTGGCCATGCTCTCTTTCTCAGGGGTGGGGGTGGATTTGTTTTCAATCCTATTTTTTTAATAAAAAAATAAAATAATAAAGTAAAATAATCAAGGATGTCGCTGTGTTCAGAATCAACCAATCACAATAAGCATCATCTCAAACAGGAGTTAGTATACAGTACACCTGACATCAATTGATGTGCCTCTGATTGAGTTCAGATAGAGTTTGGCTGTTCCTGTAGGATTATTCTGATATCCTCTTGGTTGCCATGGTTCGCAAAGAGCTTTTAAAACAAGAATGGGATCTCATCATTGAAAGGTATCAATCAGGACAGGTGTACAAAAACGTATACAAAGCGTTAAACATCCCATGGAGCACAGTAAAGACAGTTATCAACAAGTGGAGAAAATATGGCTCAACAGTGAGTCTACCAAGATCAGGATGTCCCTCCAATATTCATGAGAAGACAAGGAGAAAACTGGTCAGGGAGGTCACTAAGAGGCCAACAGAAACATTAAAGGACTGGAGGATTTCCTACATGTCATAACAATCAGTTGTATTCTTCATGCACTATATTGGCAAAAGCATTGGGACACCTGTCTTTACACACACATGAACTTTAATGACATCCCATTCTAAATACATTGGCTTTAATATGGAGTTGGCAAACCCTTTGCAGCCTGAACAGCTTCAACTCTTCTGGGAAGGCTTTCCACAAGGTTTAGGATTGTGTTTATGGGAATTTTTGACCATTCTTCCAGGAGAGCATTTGTGAGGTCAGGCACTGATGTTGGATGAGAAGGCCTGGCTCAGAGTCTCTGCTCTAATTCATCCCAAAGGTGTCCTGTCGGGGCTCTGTGCAGGCCAGTCAAGTTCCTTCACACCAAACTCGCTCATCCATTTCTTTATAGACCTTGCTTTGTGCAATGGTGCACAGTCTTGTTGAAACAGGAAGGGGCCATCCCCAAACTGTTCCCACAAAGTTGGGAACATTAAATTGTCCAAAATGGCTTTGTATGCTGAAGCATTAAGAAGTCCTTTACCTGGAACCAAGGGGCCAAGCCCAACCCCTGAAAAACAACCATACACCATCATCCCCCTCCACCAAACTTTACACTTGGCACAATGCAGTCAAGCAAGTACCATTCTCCTGGCAACCAGCAAACCCAGACTCGTCCATTGGAGTGCCAGACAGAGAAGCATGATTCATCACTCCAGAGGAGAAGTCTCCATTGTTCTAGAGTCTAGTGGCAGTGTGCTTTACACCACTGCATCCAACGCTTTCCATTGCACTTGGTGATGCAGCCGATTGGCCTTGAAAACCCAATCCATGAAACTCTCTTTGCACTGTTCTTGACCTTATCTGGAGGCCACATGAAGTTTGGAGTTCCGGCAGAAAGAACTTTCTGACTCTGCAGAAAGTTGGTGACTTCTGCAAACTGAGTGCCTCAGCATGTGCTGTTCCCCACTCTGTGATTTTACGTGGCCTACCACTTTGTGGCTGAGTTGCTGTTGTTCCCAATTACTGTACTTCCACTTTGTCATAATACCACTAACAGTTGACCGTGGAATATTTAGTAGTGAGGAAATTTCACGAATGGACTTATTACACAGGTGGCATCCTATCATGGTACCACGCTTGAATTCACTGAGCTCCTGAGAGCGACCCTTTCTTTCACAAATGTTTGTAGTAGCCATCTGTATGCCTAGGTGCTTGATTTTATACACCTGTGGCCATGAAAGTGATTGAAACACTTGAATTTGGTGATATGGAGGTGTGTCCCAATACTATTGGCAATATAGTGCACATCTGGGTTGTGGGGTAGGGTAGCAAGATCAAAGCCTTTTCTCACAAAGTAAAATATCCAAGCCTGGCTAAACTTTGCAAAAAGTTATATCCAGTCTCCCACAACCATGTGGAAAAAGGTATCATGGTCTGATGAGACCATGGTTGAACTATTTGGCCATAATTCCAAAGGGTATGTTTGGTGCAAAAATAACACAGCAAATCATCAAAAGCACACCATATCCACAGTAAAGCATGGCTAAGGCAGCATCATGCTTTGTGGCTGCTTTTCTTCAGTCCTGTAAGTTGCATGGAGGGGCCTCCATTCATCTGACTTATTTTTCCAGCACATTCACCAGGTGCTTGATCGGCTAGAGATCTGGGGAATTTACAGGATAAGTCAACACCTTGAACTCTTTGTCACATTCTCCATAATCATTTCTGAACAATTTTTGCAGTGTGGTATGAAGCATTGGGTGTAAGTGGTCTGTCACAATCTTTAGGTAGGTAACAACCACATAAATGCTAGGACCCAAGGTTTCCCAGTAGAACATCGCCCAGAGTATCACACTATCTCTCTGCTAGGATGTCTTCTTCCCATAGTGCATCTTACTGCCATCTCTTTCCTGCTTGCCATCTCTTTTTACCATCAGGTAAATCCACGGTTTTCAAACTTTTTTGAACAAGTACCACTCCGCGAGGACCAGTAAACTGATGTACCACTGTCAATGAATCGTTAATTTACGCCCGTGTTGTTAGGAAGAAAAAGTCACTATAATCACTATAATGACTATAATTATGATGTTAAAGTGATATTAAACTAATTAAGGAAATGGATGCCCGCGCTAATAAAAGCCGGCTTGTAGTCTTCCACGCATTTACAGTAGTATACTTATACTATATATGATTATATGCAACATATTGGCATTCTAGCAACATCGATTCGTGGAAAATAAAGGACCACACAAGTACAACTTGGCATGACTTGAAGTACCACTAGTGGTACGCGTACCACAGTTTGAAAACCGTGGAGGTAAATGACTCACATGCACCTGCCATCCACATGATCTAAAACAAAACATAATATATCAGACCAGTCCACCCTCTTCCATTGGTCCATGGCCAAGTTCTGACATGCACATGTCCATTGTAGATGATTTCAGCAGTGGACAAGGGTCATCATGGACACTCTGATTGGTGTGTTATAGTGACACCTTTCTCTTATGGCCAGCATTAAGTTTTTCAGCAATGTGTGCAACAGTAGTTTTTCTTCCAACAGGTTAGGATCTGTTCCTCACATGTATCAATGTGCCTTGGGAGCTCATGGCACCAGCTGACCTCCTTTAAACCACTTTTGGTAGGTACAAACCACTGCATACCAGGAACACCCCACAAGACCTGCCATTTTGGAGTCATCTAACCATCACAATTTGTTCCTTATCAGAGGCGCTCAGATCCTTACGCTTGTCCATTTCCAATACAACTTGGAGTTTGCTGACAACACTGCTATCGTGGGCTGCATCAGGAATGGGCAGGAAGAGGAGTATAGGAACATAATCAAGGACTTTGTTAAATGGTGCGACTCAAACCACCTACAACTGAACACCAGCAAAACCAAGGAGCTGGTGGTTGATTTTAGGAAGACCAGGCCCCTCATGGACCCCGTGATCATCAGAGGTGACTGTGTGCAGAGGGTGCAAACCTATAAATACCTGGGAGTGCAGCTGGATGATAAATTGGACTGGACTGCCAATACTGATGCTCTGTGTAAGAAAGGACAGAGCTGACTATACTTCCTTAGAAGGCTGGCGTCCTTCAACATCTGCAATAAGATGCTGCAGATGTTCTATTAGACGGTTGTGGCGAGCGCCCTCTTCTACACAGTGGTGTGCTGGGGAAGCAGCATAAAGAAGAGGGAAGCCTCACGCCTAGACAAACTGGTGAGGAAGGCAGGCTCTATTGTAGGCACGGAGCTGGACAGTTTGACATCCGTGGCAAAGCGACGGGCAATGAGCAGGCTCCTGTCAATAATGGAGAATCCACTGCATCCACTAAACAGTATCATCTCCAGACAGAGGTGCAGCTTCAGCGACAGACAGCTGTCAATGTCCTGCTCCACTGACAGACTGAGGAAATCGTTCATCTTCCACACTATGCGACTCTTCAATTCCACCTGGGGTTGGGGTAAACGTTAAAATTATACAAAGTTATTGTCTGTCTGTATACCTGCATTGTTATCACTCTTTAATTTAATATTGTTCTTTATCAGTATGCTGCTGCTGGAGTATGTGAATTTCCCCTTGGGATTAATAAAGTATCTATCTATCTATCTATCTATCTATCTATCTATCTATCTATCTATCTATCTATCTATCTATCTATCTATCATTTTTCCAGTTTCCAACACATCACTTTCAAAAACTGACTGTTTACTTGCTGCCTAATATATCCCACCCCTTGAAAGGTGCCACTGCAATGAAATAATCAAAATTATTCACTTCTTCTGTTAGCAGCTTTAATGCTGTGACTGATGGGTGCATATCTTGACAGTGCAACAATCTTAAAGCACACACATTTCATTAAGGACCACAATGCTAATATCTCAACAAATTAAGTTATTGTCCATATAGCATTTTCAGTTCGGATTCCTTCCAATTTAACTAAAAAAAATATTTGGTAAATAAGAATGAATACACAATAAAATATTTAAATTCTTAAACATAATTTAATATTTAATGTCCCTCATTCATTTTGCTATATATACTGTATTTACTATGTTAAAGGGTTATCTGTATTTGGACAGAAGTAAGTGGTCAAAAAAATATTTTAAGCCTTATGAGCTTGCACTTTCTTGCTTGAATGAATAATAAATTATGACTCAGGTAAGCAACTTAAATTCAAGCCGAGTAAGATTATCGGAGAGCAGTCTAAATTCCACAAATAAACAAGCAAGAGAAAAGCAGTGTTTCGGTTTTATAAAATAACAATGTAAAAAAAAGTTCCGACCACATTTGAAAATAACAAATAATTCGCCATGTGTTATACGACAACACATGTCATTCAATGTATGTTACACAATGATTTCTAACATAACTACTTACTTCATTTAACCACTGGTAGACTACCGACTACAATTAATAACGACTGCTGATAAACTTGGGTAGGGGGATATGGGAGGAGTACCCATCAATCATAGTTTAGGGAACCAATCCTCACGAGCACTTTTGTCAGTGACGTTTTATATTTTTACCGGAAGTGGATCGAAACTCTCCTATGGCAACAGCGTCGAACGCGTCTTCCGGTTTTTGGTTACCAGGAAACGGAGCTGTAGCGTTTCCTAACAAGTCTTGGAAATAGCAAATCATTTCTCTGATTCATATTGAATTTTCATTTTTGTATCTGTCTTATTTTTGTTGTCTACGATGTTTATTTACCTCAGTAAAAAGGTGAGTTTGCGCTAAAATCCATTGCAGATTCGGATCTGTTACGCAGTTTTAGTTGGTTTTAGCAAATGGTTTACAACACTGGAAAACTTAACGGCGTGTTTTTGTGAACTCTTTATGAAAGTTTACTCATCGCTTGATTTTGCACTTTAAAACGAGTGATTGCATGAATGAAAAATCGGGCAATATAACTTGAGACAGATGCGTAAGGCATTAAACAGCCCTTTTTACACTCTTTTAAGCTTTACGAAGGCTTAATTTCCTAGGATTTTAAGGGATGACTTCTATTTTATTACAATAAGGAGTCATAGAGTACCTGTATTTCAGTTGGAAACTAGAATGGTTTAATTGAGACCCATTCAGTGAAGCCGAGATGAATACGTTGCCCTGCCTTGATCGTGATTGCCCATTCTTACTTCAATTACAGCACATGTCTTTTTCCGTCAGTCTTTGCCAGTTTGCACTCCTTCACATCTTTCCGTTCTTTCTCCAAACCAAACAGCTAAATGTGGTCTGTGCCGCACGGAGAATTGGTTATCCTGGTAATTATTGTGTGTTAGCAATACACTCCTTTTTTGTCACGATTAGATACACTGTATAATCCATTTCTTTATATCGTAAGACAGTTCTCATGGATAACACTATCTAAAAAAACTTCAAATGAACAGTGCAGAGCTACTAACATGAAATCCTTTCAGTGAATCATCAAGTATTCAGTCACAAAGCATACGAAACTGCAACCTTACATGCAGTGACACAATGAGCAACGAACAGACACACTGGGCCTAATAGGATGTTCTTGGAACATGGAGGATATCCCTGTCAAAATAGGAAAAGGATGCCATCTCAATGTAGAAAGTTCTCAACCCCAGATATAAACCTGAGTAACGTGGCCAGTGCAATGATAGTGTTTACTCACTTTTCTCTGTTACTATTCAAAAATATTGTCTTTCATTTTTAAACTCTGTTTATTTCTTTCGAGTGTGTATAATCTGGTACAGTAATCCCTTTTGGTGAGGGTGTAAAGTGGGAAAAATCTGCTTTAGACACTGAGACTCTGCAAACTACACACAAGTCAGTTGCTAAGCTGGGATCTCAACACAGGAGTTTTCACTTCACTTTAGCCATCAACATGGCTCTTTTGAAGATCTGATACTACCACTAAGAGCAGCACCCACGGCAGCTTCATCTGTGCCTTTGCCTTATGTTTTGGCATCAAACCATCCCTTAAGACTGACTGATCCATAGGCAACTGCTGTTCACATAGGACCCTGCTTTGCTGTGTTTTTAAACAAATCTGTATCTTTATGTGTGTATTCATTATATCACACTAGTCTTCAAAGCTCCCATAAAAAGTACTAGGTGCTCCTTATAGATTTGGGGGCGCTGAATCCAAATCTGGCAGCAGAATTGCACTGTTACATCCAGGTTTTGAGAGATGAATGTTTAAAATTAAAATAAAAGAATTCTAGAGGAAAAAATTCATACATTTTAAAAATTATTTATACTTTAATTAAATATAAATTACATCAATAATTGTTTTGAATTATTATTGTTTTGAATTATTATTTAGAAAAGTAGTTTTTTTCTCTTATCATTCTCTGAAGTTGTTTCACGTGGTAATGACCAACAAATGTCTGCTAACACAGACTCACTTTATTTTTTCACTATAATGTCTCTCCAGTTCAGCAATGTTCTGGTGGAATTTCACCCAAAAAATCCAAATGTGAGCATATGAAATTAATTTTGTAAGACATGTTGCACCTGAGTGTTAGGTCGGAAGAGAGAAGTTCCTCAACTAGTTCCTTGTAGTTTTCCACTTTTGTATTCACAAGAAAATTGTGGTACACTTCTTTTTTTCTCAGTAAAGGGTGTGCATACTTTAACAGTTTGTTTACCTATTACCTGGTCAATGGATTGATCAGCCCAACCTTGCATTTTTCTGTAAAAAGTGTTTAAACAACAACTTTCTCTTCTGGGCAATAAAAAGGATTCATTCAAATCTTCTTAATATACATTTCTGGCTATTTTGAAGGAGTAAGAAGAGAGGACAAAATGTGTAGCAAATACTTGATTTTGGGTTGTTTCTACTTCTACTTACATTAAGAATGAAGAAGATTGCCTTTTTCATCTCATAATATACTTCAAGCAATATTCTGAACATTAATCATACTTATGTCGTAAAACAAACATATCTTATTTTTAAAATATCAACATTCTTTTTTTCTTCACAATGGTGTTTTTCACTGAATCCGATATCTCATGAAAATGTTTTGTGATAGAGAAGGTCCAATTTCATGCATGAGTTAAGCACACTTAAATATATAAAGTGCACCAATTGTTTTGTGCTGGGGAATTTTGGTGCAGACCAGTGTTTTTTAGCATTTTAAAAGGTTTGCAATTACATTTACCTGTGAACTTGTTACAGCACTTTGAGTCTGCACTCTGTTAAGAGTGCCATACAAAGATAAACTCAATAGAATTGAAGACTTTGAAGTAATGCAGCAACAAGGTAAATGACTATGCCGCCATGCTGCCATGAAAATATCATGTAAAGCTTTTATGCAAACAAGATTATTTGGTGTGTAGTGCATTTATTTTTAATTCATATTTTTATATTTCACACACACAGACAAGTGATGTTTAAAAGCAGATAAAATTACAAAACTATCATGTGCTTATGCTGTGTGTTAAAGTTTTGCAGTCAATGCAATATTTTGCAAGAAAATGCATTATTTTAGCATTATTACTTTAACAAAGGTTAGATTTAAAAAAAGATTCCACGGTGTTTATATACAATGCAGCAAAATATGAAGATGGCAGTAGTGGTATATTACGGGAAAGAGGAGCTGCAGCGATGATAGTCGCATGATTAGATACAAATATGTTTTGTGTAACATTATACTGTAAGGAACTATTTTTGTACTGATTTTGTAAAGATTGTGTAAAAGTGTTTCACATTTAAAATAAAAGAGAAAATAGTACTGTCAATAGTAAAAATAAAAGTAATCATTTTGGAGCTTGGAGCTACTGTATATATGCAGTTTTTCTTAATATTCATCTACTGCTTTGCACTGGTTATTTAAATTTTAGAATCACCTTAAGATAAATTAGACCACTTAGTAATAACCTCACCCTAAACATTAGCTCACTCCATGTTTTGGCATGTATTTTTGTGGAGCAGTACTAAGCCAGTAAACTTTGGTACACTTTGCCAACTCTTCATGGATGCAGTGGTGAAAATGTGATTCCAAGTATAAATGGTTTTCATAACAATTTAGACTTGGTATTTCTGAAATGTGGTCACAGGGTCAATCTACAATCTAGTAGCAAGACAATAAATAAAATAAGTAACTACATTATTTTGTATCCATAATAAATTTAGTTGCATGGAATTGGATTGGGGGAAATGCATACAATGAAAACATTAATGCAATTATACACCCTAAGGATAGCAAGAATCACTATTCCTAAATAGCCTGCAAAGAACCAATTTAACACAAGCAAACCTAGACATATTCATCAAATTATTTTAGAAGACTCTTAATGCCAAAATGTTAATTTCATGTATCTTTCAGCTTGTTGAGAAATACTTTTATGAACTCTGATATGTGATTGATCTGAGTAGTGTGCAAGGCAGAAGGAGAATAAACATAAATAATGGCTTTATGTTGCAGTCTATAAAATAAAAGTAAAATTGGGCTTAGATAGATAGATAGATAGATAGATAGATAGATAGATAGATAGATAGATAGATAGATAGATAGATAGATAGATAGATAGATAGATAGATAGATAGATAGATACTTTATTAATCCCAAGGGGAAATTCACATACTCCATAAGAGTGCCTTACCTTACCAATACATCATTAATATTATTCATGATTTGTATCCTAAAGAGTAGAAGTGACACTTATGTTTATTGTTCTGTGAAATTCCCTAAAAAAGGGAATGCCTCAAAATCAGATTTTGAAGAGAACGAAAAATAGTATCACAGACTGATAACCATTAAGTAACATAGCAAAAAATACTGAAAAGAAGGCTAAAAAGAATAAGGTTGCAATCATGGTCTTCACTCTCTACAAAAGATATGACCAGAGAATGACTGAATGAGTGTGCAAGCGTGGAAGGTGAAGGTGTGATTAAAGAATTAAACACAAAAACGTGGTTGGAGAATCAGACTATTTAAAGACTTCTTCAAAGAAAGTAAAAGAGGAGTTTGTAAGAATTTGCAAGAAACTTACATGTTAAGCTATCAACAGGCATATTAATTAAAAACTGGTAACTGCCTTAGTGTAATATTGTTCATTTTATGATAGGTCATTTAAATATAATAACTTCACTTTCTCAGTTATTTTCCTTATCATTTCACGCACTTCCCATTCGTTGTGTTTTACTTGATTGTTTGTTCTATTTAACTCCCAACCAAGTCTGAACTTTCTTTATTTCTAGTTTTATCTGACAAATAAAATAATAGGAATGACAGAAATGGCTGTCACTTTAAACCTTAAAATGATCTTAGACTAGCCTGGTAAACTAAAATATGTGGAATTGGGTCTTCTATACAGCTGCAGATTGAGGATTGAGTAATATGCTGTGTGATTAAATGCAATTGTTATTTTACTGTATAGCTAGTTACAGTATTAAAAGATGCATTTGTTTTTTGTAGTAATATAACTGATATGGGTAGAACGGACAGCTGTAAATTTTAGATCATTCTTAAACAAATCTTAATAAAGAATTAGGTTGAACTAAATATGAGGTCACTTGTAAATATGGAATAAATTTCAGGAGTATGTGTACTCACTGTAAACTGAGATTTTTTTTTTCATCCTTCAGCTTGTTACGTATTTGTACAGTTATCACCCTTAAAGGTTAGGTAACTGAAAATAAGACTACCTAACTTGACAAAATGAAACATTTGAAACCATTCCAAAATTTTACCAAGGCAGAGCATAAACAATATACATATGACTATTATTTGTGTATATGTAAGTTGGCCAGTTTGAATAATTTTGTGTTATTTTCATTTTACTTTAAGTGAAAACACCCCATTTCTGTCCTCCTTGTAATTGTTTTATGGTTGCCTTTTCAGATTGCTATTCCTAATATTGCACGTCTAAGGTGTATTTCATGGAACAAAGAACAAGGTTTCATCGCATGTGGAGGAGATGATGGCCTTCTCAAAGTTCTTAAACAAGAAACGCACACAGGTATGTGTAATATCTCTGTCTATTACTTTGAAGTGATTGATAGAAAGTTTTTCATTTGGAAATTTAGCTTTTACAGAAGTTTGAGAAATAAAGAAACAACAATCACACCTGAACCCGTATAAGAATTACAAACAAGAAAAAAAAAGTTTGACTTGGCTAATGATTAGAGAGCAGCCACAGTGAGCATTATAAAGGCATAATGCTGTAGGTGTGAATTAGCCCAAGTAGCGTTTCTTGACGCAATTCTCTTGAATAATTTGTTGGCTTAAAGTAATCAGTGTTAGTATGTCTTAGAGGGGATGTGTAACATTGTTCATAATGGCCATTAGTTTTCTCTTCATTCACTCTTTAGCTGCTATGTCCAGCAGATCAAGAGTGTCTCCCATAACTGAGCCTACCTTTTTGATTAACTTGTTGGGCCTCTCGTGAAGTGATGTTAGAAGCCAACGTACTCTCGTTAAAAAATGGTGTTTACCAATCAAACATCTGATTTTCACTGGTTTCATCTATCTAGTATAAAAACTAGAATTTATCAGATCAGATGAGACAAATCTACATGCTGTACAGGTGTTACACTTAGATGGCACCACAACAAATGTACCTTTTAAGGCAAATAGCTTTTAAAGAAAAAGTGTAGCACCAAACATTTGTAATGTTAACAGTTAAAATTCCAAAGCTCATTCAAATTGATGGAGTATTGTACACAGATCCAAGAGGATATAACTATTAACTTCACCCTACTCCACCTACATTTGTAATTACGTTTTAGTAAAATAACGGTTTTATTCCTAATTTTCCAAAAAGCAATTCGTAGCCCATCTTTGTCAAAAGAAGAATATAATAAAGACATTAATTATTGATGTAATTCTAATCTATTTATTGAGCAAAGGGTGACAAATTTATAGCTAGCAGTTTTTACAAGGAATGTAGCTCACCATGCTGTTACTTGTCCACATGGTATCAGTTGTCTGTGAGTTCAGAGCTCCTCATCAAAAGAGATGAAGTATTATGGTAATTATTATGTTCACTAATTTCTGATTTTTATTATTATTTTCTACTTATTTAATTTTTCAATTTAGAAGAAGTTTTCAGTATTTGATTTATCATTTATAAAGGAAAATTTGCAATTCTGTCTACTCTTTGAGTTGAACATCTGACTTGTTTCTCTTTCTGTACAGGTGCTAAGACTTGAACATAAATTAAACTATGTACAGTATGTAAAACTTTACACCTGAAGGTTGTTGATTATGGATTACATCTAGGGAAATAAATATATGATAATGCAGATGTGTGCTTCTATAAATAATTAAACCTAGTCTTTATTAATTATTTATATGCTTCAACAACAGCAACAACATTTATTTATATACATGTCTTTTATACAAAATGTGTAGCTGAAAGTGCTTTACAAGATGTTAAAGAAAAAATGATATTTATATATAAATAAATAATGTCATCATTAAATAGAACCTTATTTAATACAGATAAACAAATAATTAAAAGAAATGATGGAGTCTTTAAGCATTAATTAAATTAGTATTAACTAAACTCATTATTACGTCTCTAATAACAGTAAGTCTGATGCAATGGTCAGATGGCCTAAAAACTCCATCCAGTGGGATGCTAGAGAAAATAAATGTTCAGGCTTTCCAAGGCCGAAAGACCACCCAGCCCCCACTGGGCATACTGCAAAATATAAAAGTGCTGAAGTAGTTTTATTGTTTTGATGCCTGGTGTTTCTCTGTGTGTAAAATTACTCCAGATTTTTTCTATAATGCTTGGCTTTTGGAATAATAAGCCAACCAGTGCTTGAGGATCTTAGACAGAATTAGATCGATAGATAGGTAGATAGAGAGAGAGAGAAAGAAATAACATTGTTTTGTCTACAGGTTAAAATGTGTCTTTTTACAGGAACTCTTTAAATAAATAAATACATAAATAGATAAATATATATTCACACAAACAATATGGTCTGAACACACAATATAATACCTAAATAGAAATAAAATATAAAAAGAAAGGAAATGTCTGACTTGGCAGTTACAGTCTCAGTGAGGCATTATACTGGCATATTGCTGTTGCTATAAAGGACCCCCGTGTAGTATTTCACTACTGCTAAATGACTTGTTGGCTGTAAGTATTCAGAGTCAGTTTGTCATTGAGAGGATGTGCAACATTGTTCAAAAAGATTACGTTTAGGAATGTAAGAGGATAGACTCTCTAAAATATAAGGAGGAGCAAGGTTGTTTGGAGCTTTTTTACAAGCCACAAGTTCGTAATCTTGGGGTTACTTTTACAGTATCCTTTCTTTTGAGAAACAAATTAATTCTGTGGTCAAGAGTTGTTCTTTCCATATTTGTCTTTTAGCTAAGGTTAAGCCTTTTTTATGTCCTAGGGATCTTGAGAAAGTTATTCCTGTTTTTATCTTTACACTGGCTGATTGTTAGTTCCAGAATTGATTTAAAAATTTTGCTGCTGATTTTTAAATCAATACACAGGTATGCTCATGTCTACACATCCAAATTGTGTGTTTTACACCAGCCATCCAGAGATCTACTGGTCAGTTGTCTCCAAATTGTGTGTTTTACACCAGCCATCCAGAGATCTACTGGTCTCTTGATGTCACCTGTACTAAGTGTATAACTAAGGGGTACAGAACTTTTGCATCTGCTGCACCTCGTCTGTGGGATTCATTACTTAATTACATTAAGGAGTCACCTTCAGTTGAACTGCTTAAAATTAGATTGAAGAGGCACTTCTATTCCCTTGCTTTCCGTGACTTTCATTGATACTGATAGTTCCCTCCTCTTAGTCATTTGTTTGTTTCGATTTATGGCTGGTTGTATTGTGTTTTATTGTATTTTATTCAATTTATTTTATTTATGTTTATTGTATGTTTTATTGTAAAGCACTTTGGCTACAGCATTACTGATATTGTTTTAAATGTGCACTATAAATAAATTGACATTGACAATGAATTACAATCTAAAGGACACAGGTAGCCAATGTAACAGTACTAAGATCAGTGAGATGTGCTCATATTTTCTTTTACTAGTTTACATTTTGAACAAACTATAGCTGACTTTTCTTAGGTATACCTGTTAGTAATGCATTACAGTAATCTACTTGTCTTAAAACCAAAGCATGAATTAATTTTTCAGCATCTTGAGAAATGATTAAATGTCTAAATTTTGTAATGTTTCATTAAGGAAAACATATAGTTTAAAGTTCAGATCTGAGTCCATAATAATTAATAAATTCTTTACTTCTGGCTTAATATGTAAAGCCAGATTACCAAGTTAAATTCTAAGACCCTTGTTTTTTTCCTACACCATCCCATTTGCTAATTTAATTCTTACTGAATTTTCAGCATGTACATTTGACTTCTCATAGAATGTATATATGAATTTTTCCTGAAAAACAGCATTAAATATAAAGAGAAAATGGGTACTGAAATTTAGTCACACATCTCTCTGTGTGCCCTCAAAAAAGCACAAAACTGAATAACATTTTCCGAACTATTGGTTTTAACTGGCTGCATTCAGGCAATCCGAGTGGTTTTACTTCATGAAGACACTACTTTTGGATTATAACTTCATTGAGAACATGTTGACCTAAGCATTAATGCTGTAGCTTTATATGCCAGACTGTTAGTTGCATTAGTTGGAATTCTGTGATATAGCACAGGCTTTGTTACAGCAGTGCTAGATGTACAAGAGATCTTTAATACTGAATGCAAGGTGCAAGTCTCTAGATAGCCTTCCAGCCTTTTGGCTAAATGGCCATATTTGCATATTTATTAATTTGTATATTTCTTTTACTGTACTATATGGTAATACCAGCAGTCTGAACACATTTTTTCTACATTGATTATACAAAAAAGATGTTTGTCAGTCATGTGTTGTTGTATACATGGAGAATCCACTGCATCCACTAAACAGTATCATCTCCAGACAGAGGAGCAGCCTCAGCGATAGACTGCCGTCACTGTCCTGCTCCACTGACAGACTGAGGAGATTGTTTCTCCCCCACACTATGTGACTCTTCAATTCCACCCGGGGGGGAAAAACGTTAACATTATACAAAGTTATTGTCAGTTATACCTGCTTTTTTATCACTGTTTAATTTAATATTGTTTTTTACCAATATGCTGCTACTGGAGTATGTGAATTTCCCCTTGGGATTAATAAAGTATCTATCTATCTATCTATCTATCTATCTATCTATCTATCTATCTATCTATCTATCTATCTATCTATCTATCTATCTATCTATCTATCTATCTATCTATCTATCTATCTATCTACACACATCATACAAATAATTGCTGTCATGATACTAATGTGGTACAATCTGAACTGCCTACTATCACTATTTACTGCTGTTCATATAAACTTAAAATTTATCTTAACTCTGCATTCATATTAAACCTTTGTCTATTTAAAAGAAAAATATTTATGTATGAATGTTAAGGCTGTTACGTCCTGTGCTATACCTTTCCAGCATCCTGTAGCAGACAGAGATGTACACGTTGAAGCTTAGAAGTGGCAGACTTCTGCAATTTAGCACCAGCTTTGAGGGAACAGGTATGTTAAACAAGAGACTATAGTCAATATACAGCAACATAACACTGGAATTTCACATATCATAATGTTCTAGGGCAATGTTTTGAGCTAGAAAGAGATGATATCTCCTACCAACTTGTTAATTAAACACTCAGACATCAGTATAGGGATTCTGTTATAGGGAAATTGATGTGCATCATTGGTGGCCTTTTCAAGCATATCATAGCTAAAGCAGAATTCATCCTGTTGTTTTAATTTGGTTTTCTTTGACAGTTTTTTCTTAAACTATGTTCAGTAGGGGGCGGCACGGTGGTGCAGTGGTAGCGCTGCTGCCTCGCAGTAAGGAGACCTGAGTTCGCTTCCCGGGTCCTCCCTGCGTGGAGTTTGCATGTTCTCTCCATGTCTGCGTCGGTTTCCTCCCACAGTCCAAAGACATGCAGGTTAGGTGCATTGGCGATCCTAAATTGTCCCTGGTGTGTGTGGGTGGGTGTGTGGGTGTGTGTGTGCGCGCGCACCCTCTGATGTGCTGGTGCCCTACCCGGAGTTTGTTTCCTGCCTTGCGCCCTGTGTTGGCTGGGATTGACTCCAGCAGACCCCTGTGACCCTGTATTTAGGATATTGCAGGTTGGATAATGGATGGATGGATGGATGTTCAGTAGGTAATACAAATATGGAAATTACAGTTAAAAAGATGAACCAAGCTGATTTGTAAGGGTTCTGAATATTTGGTTTAAAACAACATTTAAGCCAGCAGCAGGAAACAGTCACATAGTGACATTAATTTTCATAATGAGTAAAATTTAAGAATTATTAATTTACTGTTATGTCATTTTACTGTTGGAGGAAAATGGAGTCACAAGTACATTGCATCTCTGTACAAAAGATACTCATATGGAATTAAACTTGGCCACCCAATACTGTGCCCATAATGTTACATATTTGTTATATTAATAAGTGAAGTTCAAACCTAATAAAAAACTTTGAATAAAGCGAGAAGATTGATTTTGACTCTTTTAGCCAAATTAAAAATAATATACCGTGAGGGGGGTGTAACAAGTTGGTAAGGACAGGGGCAATACCAAAATGGTGTGGCACAGGTTTAAGTCTTGCGGAAAATCTGCAGAAGAGTGGGAGAGACAGACACAGCCACACACACAATGACAGCTGGAGAAGTCCTACTTATGCTAGTTTTAAATACTGGAGCTTCTAGCAAGCAGCTTTCCCTCTGTAGGTGCTGCATGTCATGGAAGGCCAAAAGACAGGGACATAATCTTGAGTGTGAATAATAGATGGTCTGTATGTATGTGATTCACAATCAAGACAGTTGTGGGCAGGAAACTCACCAGTGGGGCAGAGTTGCATGGCCTTAAAAAGAAGAAAAATGAGGAAATGGCAGTTGGGGCACCACTTCTTGCCTGATTTTGGTACATTAGATAGGGAACATGTGAGTCTGTGCTATGTCTCCAATAGAGCACATAGTAAAGGAGAGGTGCCTTAGAGCCCTGTCCTTGTATCTCTGGAGTAAGTAGAAGTCTGATTCCAGTAGTGATTTTTGCAGCTTATCTAAACATGACCCCAGTGTGGAGTTTAAAGCTGCTTCACAGCGTCAGGAGGGGATTGTGCTCAGCTGGCAGTTGGTAGGTAGTTCAGGGTCTTTAGAGAGAGAGTATAGGATGAAAGCTTTTTGTAGTACTGTGGTGAAAGAACCTATCGGATAGACAAAGTTAGAAGACCTGTATAATTAGGAGCAGCAGGTTTCCTCTGTGTATTTTAATGTTATTTTCCTCCTGTGATTATCCTTGCTTTGACTGTATTTTTTAATTTGCATTCTCTGTATTAATCTGGATGTATAGGGCTGCTTAAAGGGTCCCCTCCTATCACAGTCCAACAATCTTTTTAGCAGTTCCAAATGACCATTTATGATAACCTTTTCAGAAGCTACTTCAGTGGGTTAAATCCTGGAGGAATCCCCAACTTTTGGAAAATATCAGTGGTTGTTCCAGTGTATTAGAACTATAGAAGAAAATTAATGATGTACTGTACATTCAGTTATGGCGGCACGGTGGCGCAGTGGTAGCACTGCTGCCTCGCAGTTAGGAGACCCGGGTTCGCTTCCCGGGTCCACCCTGCGTGGAGTTTGCATGTTCTCCCCATGTCTGCGTGGGTTTCCTCCGGGCGCTCCGGTTTCCTCCCACAGTCCAAAGACATGCAGGTTAGGTGGATTGGTGATTCTAAATTGGCCCTAGTGTGTGTTTGTGTGTGTCCTGCGGTGGGTTGGCACCCTGCCCGGGATTGGTTCCCTGCCTTGTGCCCTGTGTTGGCTGGGATTGGCTCCAGCAGACCCCCGTGACCCTGTGTTCGGATTCAGCGGGTTGGAAAATGGATGGATGGATGGACATTCAGTTATGCTGGGTGACTGTGAGCATTTTTGAACTGACTATAGTAAACCCCTTCTCCTGAAGGTTCCTTGTTTTTCAATTCACACCAAGAGAAGCGAAAAGGAGAATTATTAATCATAGTAAACAGCATCACTGAGCAAACTTAAAATCCGGTGAAGCTTTTTTATGAATTTTAGTGTTGCACTCAATATTGTTAAGCTTCATCTGCTGACTGAGATGTTGAGAAATGAAAATGATTATCCTAAAACCAATAAAACTACAACATGGACAAAAAAAACCAATAAAATGTATGAATTCCTCATTGCCCAAATATCTATTTTCATTGTGTTTTGTGATTGTGAAACTGAATGCAAAACTAACCTTAGTTGTTTCACCCACCTTGCACGTTTCTCTAAATATCTTGTCAGTTTCAAAACTTAGAACAGCAAGCTAAAAGACACCTGTCCATTTTAATTAAAGATGTTTAGTGCAAACTTAAAAGACTTTTAAAGGATATATGGTTGAATAACAGGATGAACTCTGCTTTAGTTATGATATGTCTGAAAAGGCCACCAATGCTGCACATTAATTTCCCTATAACAGAATCCCTATACAGTACTGATGTCAGAGTGTTTAATTAACAAGTTGGTAGGTGATATCTTTTCTCTCTAGCTCAAAACATTCCCTTAGAACATCATGATAGGTGAAATTCCAGTGTTATGTTGCTGTTTATTGTCTATAGTCTCTTGTTTAACATACAGCGCTTGTTACCTTGAAGCTGGTGCTCAGTTACAGAAGTCTGCTACTTCTAAGCTTCACTGTGTACACCTCTGTCTGTTACAGATGCTGGAAAGGTATAGCACAGGAGGTAACTGCCTTAACATTCATACATAAATATTTTTCTTTTAGATAGACAAAGGTTTAATAAGAATACAGAGTTAAGATAAATTATAAGTTTATATGAGCAGCAGTAAATAGTGATAGTAACCTTAATAGGTAGTTCAGATTGTACCACATTATTATCATGACAGCAACTTTTTGCATGATGTGTGTACAACAACACAAGACTGACAAACTTTTATCTCTCACATCATAAAACCTTATTCTTGGTTTGTTACTGACACTTTAATAAGATTCCAGAAATTAACAACCACATTTTACAAAATGATAATACAACATGTGAGCATCAGGAATATATTCACCAATTTCAGTTAATGATTGCTTTGAAATGTGCATGTGCTGTTTGATTCTCAGAAACTCACAGTTTGGCAAAGCTTTGCAGACTACAGTTATTTGATATTTGAAACTTGTATAATGAAAATATTTTTCAGTATGTTAGCCAGTACCGTTAGATATGTATGTAATACCTTGTGGTAAATAAACAAACCTTGACATAACAATAAAGGTTTGGGCAGCCTCCTGTATAATTGGAAGTGGCTGCACATACAAAACATGAGAAAAATGGTCTTTACAGACAAGAGTTCAAAACACAACTGAACAGGTTAGGAAACATGGCAGAAATATAGTTGAAAAACAAGAAGAGGTGGGAACTGGAAATGAGATCATCAGGCTGTGACTTCTTGGGATGTGGAAATTACGTCATTAGGAGTTGGGCTTTTCTGCTGGTCTGCAACTGACGACTACTGGGATGGACCGGAAGTGACATCATGGGAGTCAGGCGGAATTTCCTGCATTTGGTCTGCGGGGAGTTAAGAGAATGGATTAGTGCACTCTGCCACCCCTTAGTCTGACCAGGAATTACCTTCATTTACCTCCTATGCACACGTGTGTGACAACCAACAGTTAATACTTTAATAATAATAATAATAATAATTCATTACATTTATATAGAGCTTTTCTCAGTACTCAAAGCGCTATCCACACAGGGAGGAACCGGGAAGTGAACCCACAATCTTCCACAGTCTCCTTACTGCAAAGCAGCAGCACTACCACTGCGCCACTTAATATTAATATTGTTATTTTGGAATGTTAAAAAAATACTGTCTTTCATGAAAATGCTATCCTTACTTACTTACTTGCTGCTTGAGGTGATTACTTCACCCTTTGTGCCGACCCTGGTTGAATTACGTCTTACAAATATTTATGAATTCAAGTTGATGTTTAATTGATTTTTTCTGATTATGCCCTGATTACATCTAAGACATTTCAACAGATGTCATCTTTCTTCAGTAAACTTCAGTTTCAGCTGCTATATTCAGCAAATTATGTATGTTTTTATAGAGTGAAAGTGTTGTATCCTTTAGTCTATAATGTGGTTTTGTAATGTACTGTATATACTGTATACATATATAGTAAAGTTAAGCTGTGATGCAAACCATGATTAAAGCAGCAAACATACATGGAATGGCTATATTCAGAAATTGTTTCAGAAAAGTGTTGCCTAATTCTTAGGGATGTGTTAAAGTCATGCAGTGCAAGATCAAAGTAATTAGGCAGTGTAATGCTAAAGAATAGCCAATGAGAACTGTAGTCCTTGTCTTATACTGTATATATGCGTAGGTATACACTAGGGGTGGGCGGTATGACCAAAATTCTATATCACTGTATTTTTCTAAATTATCCTGGTTTCACGGTATTTGACGATATTTTTTTCCCTTGCAAGAATGGATGTTAACCACATTTTCCACTGCAATTACTGCAGTAGACTGGCTAAGAATAACCTATTCCACTGTTATGAGAATTGTACATTGTACAAAAAAAACATTTTAATGTGCACACAAGTATTAATACAGGTTTGCATGACACTATAAAGTGATAGTTTTCAAGGGGGTGCCACTAATGAAGAGAAGGAATCACATTGTTTAAAATATAGAACCTTTTTATTGAACAAATTTTGCAAAAACTTTAACTATAATTTTGATAACATATTTTCAACCATCCAAAGAGGCATTTAGACTTAGTAAAATATCTAGAGGTGCTTGTCAAAAGTTGTATTGCACTGAACATGTCTTAGAAAAGGAATAAATAGTAAATATTTTTTGTAAACCAACTACACTTTGTGTTAATGTTAACCATCTCTGTCCACTGACACGTTAAAGTGACTTTTTAAACAACTTCACCATCATTAAACTACATAATATTTAAACTAATAAATAATAACAATAAAATAACTAATAGTATTATTACTGATAGTTGCACTATTATGTCAAGACAACAACAACATTTATTTATATAGCACATTTTCATACAAAAAGTAGCTCAAAGTGCTTTACATAATGAAGAGAAGAAAAATAAAAGACAAAATAAGAAATTAAAATAAGACAACATTAATTAACATAGAAAGGAGTAAGGTCCGATGGCCAGGGTGGACAGAAAAAACAAAAAAAAACTCCAGAAGGCTGGAGAAAAAAATAAAATCTGTAGGGGTTCCAGGCCACGAGACCGCCCAGTCCCCTTTGGGCATTCTACCTAACATAAATGAAATAGTCCTCTTTGTAGTTCGGGTTTTTCACGGAGTCACTTGATGCTGATGGTCATACAGACTTTTGGCTTTTAATCCATCCATCATTGTTGGAACATCATGGTGCTTTGGGTAGATGGTGGACAGGACACCGGAAAAGGAAACAGAAGAGAGAGTAGGGGTTAGTACAGATTTTTAATGAATAGTTATTATAATGAATTAGATATACAGAGTATCAGGATTAAATTACAGTGACGTTATGAGAAGGCCATGTTAAAATAATGTGTTTTCAGTAGTTTTTTAAAGTGCTCCACTGTATTAGCCTGGCGAATTCCTACTGGCAGGCTATTCCAGATTTTAGGTGCATAACAGCAGAAGGCCACCTCACCACTTCTTTTAAGTTTTGCTCTTGGAATTCTAAGGAGACACTCAGTTGAGGATCTGAGGTTACGATTTGGAATATAAGGTGTCAGACATTCCGATATATAAGCCGGGGCGAGATTATTTAAAGCTTTATAAACCATAAGCAGAATTTTAAAGTCAATTCTGAATGACACAGGTAACCAGTGTAGTGACATCAAAACTGGAGAAATGTGTTCAGATTTTCTTTTCCTGGTAAGGATTCTAGCAGCTGCATTCTGCACTAGTTGCAAACGATTGATGTCTTTTTTGGGTAGTCCTGAGAGGAGTGCGTTACAGTAATCTAGCCGACTGAAAACAAACGCATGAACTAATTTCTCTGCATCTTTCGATAATATAAGAGGTCTAACTTTTGCTATGTTTCTTAGGTGAAAAAATGCTGTCCTAGTGATCTGATTAATATGCGATTTAAAATTCATATTACAATCAACGGTTACCCCTAAGCTTTTTACCTCCGATTTGACTTGTAATCCTAATGCATCCAGTTTATTTCTAATAGCCTCATTGTATCCATTATTGCCAATCACTAAGATTTCGTTTTTTTCTTTATTTAATTTGAGAAAGTTACTATTCATCCATTCTGAGATACAAGTTAGACATTGTGTTAGCGAATCAAGAGATTTGGGGTCATCAGGTGCTATTGATAAATACAGCTGTGTGTCATCAGCATAGCTGTGGTAGCTCACGTTGTGCCCTGAGATAATCTGACCTAATGGAAGCATGTAGATTGAGAAGAGCAGTGGACCCAGGATAGAGCCTTGTGGAACACCATATAGAATATCATGTGTCTTTGAGTTATAATTACCACAACTAACAAAGAATTTTCTCCCTGCCAGGTAGGATTCAAACCAATTTAAGACACTGCCAGAGAGGCCCACCCATTGACTAAGGCGATTCTTAAGAATATTATGATCAATGGTGTCAAATGCGGCACTCAGATCTAAGAGGATGAGAACAGATAAATGGCCTCTGTCTGCATTTACCCGCAAGTCATTTACTACTTTAACGAGTGCAGTTTCTGTGCTGTGATTTGTTCTAAAACCTGACTGAAATTTATTAAGAATAGCATGTTTATTGAGGTACTCATTTAACTGTATAATGACTGCCTTCTCTAGAATTTTACTTAAGAAAGGCAGGTTAGAGATGGGTCTATAATTTTCAAGAGCAGAGGGATCGAGATTATTTTTCTTAAGTAGGGGTTTAACTACCGCAGTCTTAAGACAGTCTGGGAAGACCCCCGTATCTAATGACGAATTTACTATGTCAAGAACATTATCACTAAGCACGCCCGATACTTCTTTGAAAAAATTTGTTGGTATTGGGTCAAGGGCACAGGTGGAGGGTTTCATTTGAGAAATTATTTATAAGACTTCAAGCCCAGGTGCATTATACAGTATTCACCAAATTAAAATAAAATAAAACAAGTGCAACTTGGTGATGACATCTTTACCAACTGAACCATCATTTAGACAAACTGCTTTAATATGGACCTTGCTTCAAGCTAAGCTATATACATAAATAATAAAACTGCAACTTGCATTTATAATGCTACTAGGGGGCTCCGCCCCCTGCTCGCTTCGCTTGCCAACCCCTGGCATTGGGTATCCTGAAATACATTAATGTATGTATGAGATAGATCGGAGTGTAAAGGTGTAGATGACGCACATAGGAAGTAAAGAACCCATAGCATGGCACATTACAAAGATTTATTGGAATATGTCTTCATGAACAATATTTGTAGTAAAGATGGTGTGTTGTCCTTGAATGAGTTTGACTCCATTAGTTCCCCATTGTTTACCGTTAATATGAATAATTGCACTTACTGTTAATACGGAGCGTTTTCTGTGGTTGTACTGTTAATAATGCATCACTGTAATGTGATTCACTTATGCTGTATAGTTTGGACGTGTGAGGATGACGTACGTTCAATACGAAGCGTTCGTTTATTCTTATTACAGTTTGGACGTGTGAGGATGATGTACGTTTAAAACGGAGCGTTCGTTTATTCTTATTACGCGTTGTAGGCGCCTTCGGCTTTCGTACTAACTCGCTCCTTCCGTACTATTATGCTGTGTATGGTGGACCTTTGTGGACTCCGTACTTTTTCCCGTTTCACTCTGGGGCGGGGGGCTGAATACTCTTTTTTGTGTGGCTGTGTCGTTACCTATGGGCGCGTTGCTTCATTTCTTATTTACGTTAGTTAGGCTCCTTTGTTTTTGAGCCGTGACACGTTGTAGGCGCTTATTTACGTTAGTTGAGCTAATATTATACCTCCGGTGCCGTGTGTGTGTTTCATGTGGTAGTCGTTGTAGGCGCATGCGCCCTCCGTACTATCTCAGGTTTGACTATGCTGTATTTTGGGGACGTTTGGGGACGCCGTACTCTCCGGTTTGATTGTGGGGCGGGATGCCGAAGCCTGTTGTGTTTATTTTGTCTGTGAGTTCTCATATTATTGTATTACTGTAATGTGATTCACATATGCTGTGGAGTCCGTATCTCTGGGGCGTCTGTAACATCTCGGGGGTCTGCCTGCGCCCCTGTTGTGTTTGTTTTGTCTGTGAGTACTCATATTATTGTATTACTGTAATGTGATTCACATATGCTGTGGAGTCCGTATCTCTGGGGAGTCTGTAACATCTCGGGGGTCTGCCTGCAGTGTGTTAGACGCACGTTGTAGGCGCACGCACCTACCGTCTGTGAGTACTCATATTATTGTAGTACTATAATGTGACTCACATATGCTGTGGAGTCCGTATCTCTGGGGCGTCTGTAACATCTCGGGGGTCTGCCTGCGGTGTGTTAGACGCGCGTTGTAGGCGCACGCACCTTCCGTACTATGTCGGGTTTGACTATGCTGTGTAGTGTGGATGGTTAGGGTTCCGTATTGTCTGTGCTCAGTTGAGCTCCTTCATTATTGAGCTGTGACTCCTTCGTTCTCGGTGGATCAGACTTCGCTCGCTGTCGGCGCCTGCGCACTATGTCTCCTACGTCCATGGGCATGCCATGTACCTGCGTCCATATCCGGTTTATCATTCTCGGTTAGTAATATGGATTTGTGGTAGGCCTATAGCCCTACGGAATCGTATTAGGGCCACGGTGAAGAAAAAAAAATACAGACACAGGGAAGAAAAAAAACAAACTATATGTCGAGAATAAAGTGGAAATGTTGACTTTGTTCTCGACATTTCCACTTTAATTTTGACACTTATGTCGAGATTAAAGTCGACATTTCAACTTTATTCTCGCTGTTTATGTCGAGATTAAAGTCGACATTTCCAGTTTATTCTCATAGTTTATTTTATAACCAGTAACGGCACACTGCACAATAACGTGCAGTGAATACACTTGACTTGAGCATTCATAGTGTTCATCCTCTTTCTCTGTACGTTTAGCATTCGTTTGCTCAGAGGTTGATGTGCTTGCTGCTTCCTAAGCAGCTCTTCTTTACTCCACCCTAGCGGCCCACTGCTTCTCTTCTTTCGTTGGCATCTTTTCGTGTTAAAACTGATTAAGTTAATTTTTGTGTTGCAATTACTTAGTACGTTTTCTTTCATTTTTCACTTAATCTGGCACTTAAGTCTTCAATCTGCCTCAAGAATGATTGGCAAAGGTGGTAGGGAATGAGAACATGCGCCGAACGGCTGCCCTGCTGAGAGTTGATTCTACAATAAAATAAAATAAAAATAAAAAGAGTAATAAAATCATCACCCCGAAACATCGGTGTGCGGATAGTAGACGTCACGTAGTATATGTGTACCGAATTTCAAGTCAACAGGTGACACGGTTTGCGAGCTACAGGTGATTTAAAATCCTGGACAGACAAACGAACAGCCACGGTAGCCTATTATAGAAGAAGATTAAAGTAGAATGTCGTAAACTAAACTTCATCCTAAAATCAATGTTTAATTTACTAGATTTTCTCAAACCCCGTCATAAGTTAATGCAGCACATTAAATGCTTTGTGTTAAGTGTTCCCCGACCCAGTTGTTAATCACTACGCTTCTTAAACTGACTTCCTCCGCACTAAGAGGAGGCGCCGGCAGCAATCACCACACAGAATCCATTCACTTCATGATATTCCTGCTCTCTGAAATTTAGAATGCTAAGATAAATACTATAATATCATTTTCATGATGAAATGCATTAAAGCAGGTATTAAACATGCACAGTGGTGTGGCGGTAGTGCTGCTCCCTCGCAGTAAGGGGTCCCCAGGTGTACGTTCAGTGTAGAGAACTTTATGGCAGGTGTGACGAGGCTCCAAAAAACTGGATGTATGAATGGGTATCACAAAGGTTTAACTTAAATATTGTGTAAATGTTGGGTTTGTGATCTGGTGGTCGGAAACACGAACACAGAATTCAATGGATGTTCTTCTGAGCGGGCTTTCTTTATTGCACGCGTGCTGTCTGTCTGACGTACCAAAACCCCAGTTCCTATCCTTCCTTTTTCTTTCTCCACATAACCAATCACCACACGATAAACGTCTTTGTGAAATTAAAAGTGTTCAGAACTTTAAAAATATCTTCATTATAAATGTTTAATTATGCCATCCATTCAGGGTTGTGCCCATCCCAGCAAGCATTGTGTGCGAGGCAGGAGGAAATCCTGAACGAGCCGCCAGCACGTTGCAGGGTGAATACAAGCAAAACATACACTAGCAGGGTCAATATAGCATAACAAAACCCCACATCCTACATGACTTTGAAAGGAAACTGAAGCACGCCGAGTAAACCCACCAGAAAAACATGCAAATTCAAGGCAGGGTACATCCAAGACACCCTTGCTGCAAGGCAGCAGTGCGACCTCCACGCTGCTGTGCCCCCACATGATTAATACATGCTTTAATGCATTTCATCATGAAAATGATATCAAGTATTTATCTTAGCATTCTAAATGTTCTGAGAGCAGGAATATCATAAAGTAAATGTATTCTGTGCGGTGATCACTGCGGCGCCTCCTCAGTACAAGAGGAAGTCAGTTTAAGAAGCACGTACCGATTTAACATGGCTCGGGGAACACTTAACACAAAGCATTTAATGTGCTGCATTAACTTATGACGGGGTTTGAGAAAATCTAGTAAATTAAATATTCATTTTACGATGAAGTTTAGTTTACGATGTTCTACTTTAATGACAAATTATGAGAATAAAGTCGACATGTCGACTTTAATCTTGACATAAACGGCGAGAATAAAGTAGAAATGTCGAGAATAAAATCAACATCTCAACTTTATTCTCGTCATAAGCATCGAGATTAAAATGGAAATGTCGAGAATAAAGTCAACATGTCGTCACACTATTACACAGTACCCAGGTACATTACACAGTATTGAAAACAAATTAAACAAGTACAACTTGGCTTGCAGTATTATCCAGTAGTATAGAAACAGTATTTACACATTTGAACATAATGGTCCACATCCGACCTTTTAAAACCAAAGTATCTCCAGGCAACGGACATGACTCCTTCTTTTCGGCAAAAGTTCTTCTGTGTCATCATGTTCAACTTTATAGTCAGCTACAGCTTCAGTTTCAGAATGTTCTCTGTCCATTTTCACCGGGCAATACCTACACTACCACTACCTATTTAGTGGTGTAGCAGTGAAAAAGAGCCCCGCGCAACACCTCTGTGATTAGTGGTGTAGCAATGAAAAAGGTCCCCACTAGAACAGTTTTCCGCTGTGCCACGTTCTGAACGTTGTTTAGGCAATTTAAACCGGTGTTGCAGTATAATAAAAATCCATATTATAACAAAAATAAAAAACGTTTTTCGGTATGAATCGGTATACCGCCCAGCACTAGTATACACTACACAAACATACAGTATATACTGTATGCACTCATTGAGCAAACTGGGTAGGTCCTCCTTTTGCTCTCAAAATAGCCTTGATTCTTCATGGCATAGAATCTAAAAGATGCTGGAAACATTCCTTTATGATTGTGGTCCATGCTGACATGATTGCATTGTACAATTTCTGTGGATTTGTCAGCTGCCAATTCATGCTGTGAATCTCCTGTTCTACCACATCTCAAAGGTGTTCTATTGCATTTAGAAGCAGTGACTGGGAAGGCCACTGAAGAACACTGAACTCATTGTTCTGTTCATGAAACCAGTCTGAGATGACTTTTGTTTTGTGACATGGCTTACAACAATACTCAAATAAGCTGTGGCATTGAAACAATGATTGATTAGTATTAATGGGATCAAAGTGTGCCAAGATAACTTTATTATTTATTATTACACCTTTTCAGCCTGGACTGTTTATTCAGGACAGGTTGGGTGCATGGATTCATGCTGTTGGTGTCAATTTCTCATCCAACCATCTGTGTGCTGCAGCAGAAATCAAGATTCTTCATACCAGGCTGCGTTTTTCTAGTCTTTAGCAGTCTAGTTTTGCTGAATTTGTGCCTTCTGTAGCCTCAGCTTTCTGTTCTTGGCTAACAGTAGTGGAACTTGATGTGGTCTTCTGCTGTTGTAGCCCATCCAACACAAGGTTTGACCTGTTGTGCATTCTGAGATACTTTTAACCCCACTGCAGTTGTACAGAGTGGTTATTTGAGTTACCATAGCCTTTTCTATCAGTTCAAACTGGTCTGTCAATTCTCCCTTGACCTCTGTCATCAACAAGACATTTTTGTCTTCAGAACTGCCACTCATTGGATATTTTTTGTTTTTTGCACCATTTTGAGTATACTCCAAAGACACTTGTGCATGAAAATCCCAGGAGATCTGCAGCTACAAATATACTCAAACCAGCCTGTCTGGCACCAACAATGATGTCATGGTCAAAATCACTGAGATCACATTTTTTCCCCATTCTGGTGTTTGATGTTTGAAGCACAATTTTATATACTGTGCTGCTTACACATGATTGGCTGATTAGAAAATTGCATGGATAAGCAGATGTTAAGGTGTTACTAATAATTTGCTTAATGAGTGTATTTATAAAGCTGCTGATTGACTCATTCACTTGACTGACAAGTATTCAA